>NC_041392.1:387228616-387454045 GCF_002162155.2 Triticum dicoccoides | reverse complement strand
GGGGCGGCGAGGGCAGGCTCAGGATCGGGAGGCGGCGGTCCTAGGCAGGCTCGGGCAGCGGCGGTGAAGTCGAGGGCGGCGACAGTGAGGTCGAGAGCGGCGGCGGTGAGGTCAGGCTCGGGCTCAGGCGGCGGCGACAGAGGAGGTAGGGGAACAGGGGGGGGAGGGGGAAAGGAGGACTTAGCAAAATTTTGAGCCTGCGGGTGGTTAAGTCAAACTAGCAGTAGCGCTTTTTCGGAAACACGATATAGCTAAGTTAGCTATATCACGTTTTAGCAAAACACGCTACTGCTATAGGAAGCAGTTATTTCTTTAATTTATCCTTATATTTTCTTTTTTTCATTTCTCTGTTTCCTACTTCTTTCATTTTCATTTACTTTTCTATTTTTTCATTTTTATTTTCTTTCTTAGCAGTAGCACTCTACGCAGGAAACGCGCTCCAGCAACGACCATAGTGGTACCGCGCTCTGTGCAGAACCGTTACTACTATTCCTAGCGTACCGCCAACACGGTGGGATTTATAGTGGTAGCACTTTTTGCTGCACACGCGCTACTGCTATAGTTGTAGCTATAGCGTGCTTTCCTGGAACGCGCTACTACAAAGTAGCAGTAGCGCCCTATTTTAACCAGCGCTACTGCTATACCTGTGTGTATAGGCTTTTCCCTAGTAGTGTTTTCCAGTGATAGAAGGGGCAGCAAGTCACGCATGTAACGTTGCTATTAAGGATCACATGAAAAATAGATATCTTCTACATCATGTCATCATTCTTATTGTGTTGTTCCATTTCTCCATGAACTTAATACACTAGATGCATGTTGGATAGCGGTCAATGTGTGGAATAATAGTAGTAGATGCAGAATCGTTTCAGTCTACTAATCTTGGACGTGATGCCTATATATTAATCATTGCCTTGGATATTATCATAATTATTTGATCTTCTATCAATTGCCCAACAGTAATTTGTTCACCCACCGTGTGCTATTTCTCGAGAGAAGCCACTAGTGAAATCTACGGCCCCGGGTCTATTCTTTATCATATTTGCTTTCCGATCTATTATTTGCCACTTTTGTTTTTAGATCTATTATTTCAAAAACACAAAAATACCTTGCTGCACTTTTTATTTGCATATTTTATTTCTCATTTTATTGAGATCTATTTATCCAATCTACCACAAATTTATCTATCTTTTCACCATGGAGGGATTGACAACACCTCTTAAGCGTCAGGTTGCAAGTATTTGTTCTTTGTGTGCAGGTACCGTTTGCTTAGTGTTACTTGGTTCTCCTACTAGATTTATACCTTGGTTTCATAATAGAGGGAAATACCTAATGTAGTTGTGCTGCCTCATCCCTTCCTCTTTGGGTAAATACCGACGCAGTTTCAAGCGACATCAAAAGGAATTTCTACCATCTTTGCCGGGGAGAAATTTTCAAATTTATCAGGTTCCTAATCACAAATCTCATCTCCTAGCAAGTTAAATTATTTGCCATCTGCCTCTCATTTTCATCTCCCCCACTTCACAAAATTTTGCATTTTTATTTGCCCTCTTTTTTGTTCGCTGTTTTCTCGCCAGATCTATCTTTTTGTTTGCGTTCTTGTTTGTGTATTCACGATGTCTCGAGAAAATACCAAATTGTCTGATTTTTCCAATACCAATAATAATGATGTTATTAGCACTCCGATTGCTCCGGACGCCACTAGTGCGGAGTCTTGTGATATTAATGCCGCTCTGTTGAATCTTGTGATGAAACATCAATTTTCCAGTACTCCTAATGAGGACGCCACATCCCATCTAAACACATTCGTAGAATTGTCACTATTGTAGGATGCTACTAACGCGACACTACAACCAGAGACCCTTCGACGAAACTGTGTGTGATGCAATAATCGCAAACGGTGGTGTAAAAGAACCATCAAAAAAGGTGAAAAACATTTGCGATGGCGGAGCCATCAAACACTGTTCAGAGTTTAGTTGTGTGTGCGATGCAGGGCATACGGTTCAGTCCAATGAACTTGTTTGCGATGAGGCGGAACAAAAGAAACGGGCAGCCTGATGAAGGCGTGTGCGATATACAGCACACAGTTCACTCGGATGAACTGTTTGTGATTAGGCAACACAAAAGAAAGGGTCAGCCAGATCAAGGTGTGTGTGATTGAGGGCATATGCGTCAGAAGGATTAACTGTTTGCGATTAGGCAACAGAACAGAAATGGGTCGGCCAGATCAAAGTGTCTGCGATTGATGGCATACACTTCACATGGATGAACTGTTTGCGATTAGCCACAACAAACTGAAACAGTTAGATAGATCAATGTGTGTGCGCTAGACAGGCACACACATTTCTAATTAAATGAAGCGTGTGTGATGGTAATAATGAGCGCGCACGGTTGTTGGAACAAGACATGTGCTGACATTGCCTATTGTGGTGCACCCTATGGTGCAAACGCCACGTACGCGGCCGAGAAGGCGTACGTGCCCATGTTACGCCTTCCGGGAATAGTGCCGCACTTATAACTGTTAGTAAATTTTGAGCATGCGTCCCGTCACATTCCAAATTGTAAACCTGTTCACACTGATCAAAACCTAAACGGTTTCCC
This sequence comes from Triticum dicoccoides, assembly GCF_002162155.2. Lineage (NCBI taxonomy): Eukaryota > Viridiplantae > Streptophyta > Magnoliopsida > Poales > Poaceae > Triticum > Triticum dicoccoides. Next base: position 387,451,447 of record NC_041392.1, on the reverse strand, counting down.
ACTTAGGAGCGTATTACCACTCGGTTATAAATACTACTACTCCAAGATGACTGCACATTCCTCCTCAACTCCTCATCCACAAAAAAAAGTCATTCATTATCGTTCCCTTTGCGTCTGCCATGGCCAGTGTGAGTTCTGAGTCAAGAGATTGCCACCAGGGAGATGCGAGCATGGCAGCAGAAGGACGAGAGATGTCTCGCCTCGCCACGAACGCAACCGGCATGTCCCGCCGCGCGGCCGTAGCAGCACAGAGGTCCCGCCGCGCTGCCGAAGCAGCATGTAGGTCCTGCTGCGCCGTCGATGCGGCAGACTAGTCCGGTCGGGCCGCGGAAGCAGAAGAGATGTCACGTCGTGCCGCAAATGCAGCAGAGATGTCCTCCCGCACCGCGGATGCCTAGGAAAATGTCTCACGGGCAGGCGAGGACTCTTACAGGCGCATGCATGCGATCATCCTTAGCTAGATGGATCAGATCTCCGGCTGGGCGAGGTTGCAGGACGACATGAAAGCCTCTTTTGAAGAGGCTATCGGCGTCATCCGACAACTAAATGAGAGCAATGCGAAGCTCCGGGCAGAGTGTGACCTGCTCGGGGCGAAGATCATCGGAAGTCCGGAGCAGTAGGAGGAGACCACTGCCTTGTTGAAGAGGACTGGCGTCATCGTCGAGAAACTTATGGACGAGTATGCCATGCTGCGCATCGAGCATTGAAGGCTGGTGGAGGAATCTCTGGATGCTCTCAGGCAGCATCTTGAGGACATTAAAGAGCTCATTGCCGCTCGCTGTGGAGACTAGTTCCCGCGGCCTGCAACAACGTAGAGATCAGTTCCCTTGTGTATTTCAGGCGTTGCGGCATGTGGCATTTTTAATTATGTTCGTAAATATGTAAGACAATTATTATCCACTATCATCGTACTTATATTCATCATGCTTGCTATAAGTTGCAGTCGATGCTATATAGGTCGGTCAGATCTTACATCAAGATCCGTGCAAAACTTTCTTTTCAGATTTTCATTTTTCTCTCTTAAATCTCAGTCCAGTGAGACATATAGCCACGCCGTAGAACAGGGGCTCGGGTGCCATTAATGGAGACGTTGGGAGGGAGGTGCACAGCGGGTAGCGGTCAAAGGGCTCTGCTCCGGATGAGCACGCGCAGGGGTCTCATCGCATGCCTCCCGCACTCAAATTGCTACCCCGCACGGCACCTCCTAGCCAATAAAAAAGGGGACGCGTGGTGGCACGTAATTGGTAAGTAGAATGTCCATGGTTTCAATAATACTTGTGTTTCCGATTTGTAACGTGATAGAAGTTGTTCCAAAATGACTTTGTTGATTGTTAATGTGTGTGCCTTCGCAAATCTGACAGAAAAATTACCACATCATGTTGGTGCCATGACACCATGACAAGTTTCATGATTTTCAGGCGTGTTTTGGATTTACTGGAATTAAAAAAACAAGTTTCTCAATCTTTTCGGCCGAGCCACGACGCCCAGATGTTTGAATTTCATTCCCATTTCTTGCATGGGACCTAGAAATTCAGCCAAGGACACACATGTGATTTTTCAAACAACTTTGGTGCACTTCAGCCTATGCTTGTAGTTCAAATTTGAATTATGCACATTAAATGCACAAAAACTCAATTAATGTATAAAAAGCCAAACAAACCTGGAATAATTCCAAAATTTAGCACGATACTTCTATTTGGTCTAATCTGTCTGTGTAATAAAATATTAAGGCGGGAGAAGGCAGTGTACATATGTCGTTTCGCACATGGAGGTGACACGTTCCCTCTCGGAACCACGAGCCTTCTTGAGGGAAGCTCCGGTTTGCAAGAAGCTTACACCAAAACTTGTCCCAATTCGGCCAAAAAAATTACAGCAGCATGTTGGTGCCATGTCATGACACCATGCATAGTTTCATGATTTTCAGGCGTGTTTTGGATTTACAGGAATAAAAAACTAAATTTCTCAATCTTTCCGGCCAACCCACGATGCCTAGATATTTGAATTTCATTCTCATTTCTTTCATGGGACCTATAAATTCACCCAAGGACACACATGTGATTTTGCAACCAACTTTGGTGCACTGGAGCATGTGCTTTTAGTTCAAATTTGAATTATGCACATTAAATGCGTAGAAACTCAATTATTGTATAAAAAAGGCCAAATGAACCTGGAATAATTCCAAAATTTAGCACGATACTTCTATTTGGTCTAATCTGTCTGTATAAAAAATAAAGGTGGGAGGAAGGCAGTGTACGTATCTCGTTTCGCACACGGAGGTGACACGTTCCCTCTCGGAACCACGAGCCTTCTTGAGGGAAACTCCAGTTTGCAAGAAGCTTACACCAAAGCTTGTCCCAATTCGGCCAAAAAAATTACCGCAGCATGTTGGTGCCATGTCATGACACCATGCCAAGTTTCATGATTTTCAGGCGTGTTTTGGATTTACAGGAATAAAAAACCAAGTTTCTCAATCTTTCTGGCTGAGCCACGACGCCCAGATGTTTGAATTTCATTCCCATTTCTTCATGGGACCTATAAATTCACCCAAGGACACACATGTGATTTTTCAACCAACTTTGGTGCATTGCAGCATGTGCTTGTAGTTCAAATTTGAATTATGCACATTAAATGCCCAGAAACTCAATTAATGTATAAAAAGGGCCAAACGAACCCGGAATAATTTCAAATTTTAGCATGATACTTCTATTTGGTCTAATCTGCCAGTGTAAAAAAATTAAGGCGGGAGAAGGCAGTGTCGTTTCGCACACGGAGGTGACACATTCCCTCCCGGAACCACGAGCCTTCTTTAGGGAAGCTCCGGTTTGCAAGAAGTTACACCAAAGCTTGTCCCAATTCAGCCAAAAAAATTACCGCGGCATGTTGGTGCCATGTCATTACACCATTCCAAGTTTCATGATTTTCAGGCGTGTTTTGGATTTACAGGAATTAAAAATCCAAGTTTCTCAATCTTTCCGGCCGAGCCACGACGCCCAGATGTTTGAATTTCATTCCCATTTCTTGCATGGGACCTATAAATTCACCCAAAGACACACATGTGATTTTTCAACAAACTTTGGTGCTTTGGAGCATGTGCTTATAGTTCAAATTTGAATTATGCACATTAAATGCCCAGAAACTCAATTAATGCATAAAAATGCCAAATGTACCCGGAATAATTCCAAATTTAAACACGACACTCATGTACTAGTTGCATTTTCATTGTACGTAAATGTTCTAGCAATTAAAACACCATCCTTTCCCTCCGTAACACCATTTTGTCTTTCAAAACATAATGAAAAAACCATGTATACCACAAACAGTTTACTATAAAGAATCGTGTGGGATGCGATATAAAATATCTTGGCGCACCGTCTTTGTCTGGTTTATGCAGGAAGCTTCGTCGTCTACAGTCCAATGCCCCCGCTTGAACCATACTTGCACGCTAGTTTCTCACGGCACCGAGCGAAAAAAAATTCCACCGCGGAAATATATATATCTCCCCGCCCCCTCCCTCCTATCAAAAGCCACATTTCCACCGTTCCTCCTTTCTTTCCAAGTTCAAACCTTCATTGTTGCTTACTGGCAACTCAGCCTCCTCGCCGGCAACCCTTCTGCTTGTAGGGCCGCCTCCTCGCCGCCTACCCTTTTTCTTGCAGCGCCACCTCCTCACCGGCGACCCTTCTTCTTGCAGCGCCGCCTCCTCGACGGCGACCCTTCTTCTTGATGTGCGGTGTCCTCGCCGCCGACCCTTCCTCTTGCTGCGCGGCCTCGTCGATATGGTGAGGTAATACACACCCCACCCACACCATCCTCCTCCTTTCCCATCCCACATGCCCCGACCGACGAGCGACACCTTCCACCGAAATCGCGGCCCCCTCCTCCAATTAAGTGCCACCCACAGCCATTTTGCACACGGTATAGCATGGATCTCAGTAGCATGTGGCGGCACACGCGCACGAGGTCACTATGGCTGCCATGCGTGTCGACCGCCAGATCTTGGAGGAGCACCTTGTCTTCGAGGCCACCGTCGACACCGCCACGCGGTTGTCTACTTTAAAATACAGTTCATGTTGTTTTCTCGAGGCCACCGCCAGTGCCTTCTAGTGATTTGTCCTCTGTAATGTTAATATGCAATCTGATGTTCAGTTAACAGTTTGGTCCTCTGAATTGTAATGTCCAGTTAACACTTTGGTCCAACAATTGCTACATTTCGTAGTACTGTTCTCAAGCATTCTTTATTTTGTTAATTGTCTTATCTTCTAGTACATGTTTCTATTCTGCAATGTCGTGCTTAGTTAACTATTTTGGCTCATTTGGTCTGCTGTCCATTTAACTGTTTGGTTCAGTTCTGCAAATTGATTTTCATTTGCTGTGGGTACAATTTTGTATTGTTATGCATGTGACACCAATCGAAATTGGCTATACTCAATACATATTCTACTGATAGTATGGCAACTCACAGTTAACCTGATCAAGATCTTCCTTATGTGTGTTGCAGGGAAACAATGGAAGACACTGCGGTTTACCATCGAGGTTTGTTCAAGCAGGGTCCTTTGGCTAATAGCACATTATTGTGCAGTTCCAGGAATCATTCTAATATTTATGTTTCTTACAATTTGGTCTTGCACAGGTAGGTCCTCCTATCAGAGGCTTAGACCCACTGTTCAACCTATTTTGCATATGGGGAAATGAGATGTCCATGAATATCAGTCAAGTCAAGAAACTCAGAAAGATTTTTAGGATGAAGAAACTTGCGATGAATAACTTAAAGATCTTTGTTTGCACAATGAAGAAGACATCAGTCAACTATAGGATGGTACCAACTCTTTTACCTTGTTTTTACCCCTTGCGCCATTTCAAAATTTACAACCGTGATTTATGCATACCTTTGTTTTCAGTACTTTTCAAAGCAGTTCACCGATGATTACCTCTCAAACTACCTGCATGGTCAACAGGCGAGGAAGGTATTCATTCAACACCCAAGGTACAATGTTGAAGTCTTGCTAAAGAGGACGAAGGTTGGGCGGGCAATTATCCATAGCCACTGGCCTAAAGTTGCAAGGACATTCAACATCACTGAAGGCTCAATACTTGCCTTCCGCTTCTGCAATTTCCCAGATGAGATTTATCTGTCTATTTACCATGTATGATGCTACTATCCAAAGGTTTTTGATGATGCATGTGAAACTTGGTGCTATTGTGTAATGGCGCAACTGAGTGCCGAAGCTATCTGATGTAATTCTATTATGAAATCCTGGTTGCTTTTATATGGATATGAAATATCTAGCGTGTTTTATAAGAAATATCAGTTTGATTAGTACATGGATTATCAATAATAGGCTAATTACCCTCCTTATTGGGGTTTTCTATTGCAGACAGTTACTCAGACAGCACCGTGGGGGATGAACTCAAACAACCCGCACGATTTCTAGAAAGTAGGCGTGTTCGATCAACTAACAATCACACACGACTTCCGGCAGCGAACTGTTTGCGTTAGGCCACCTTGCACAAACGTTTCCACACAAAGAACTGTGTGTGATACACATACCTATGGAAATGTTTTTCTAGGATTCACCGTGTGGGATGTACATACCTATGGAAATGATTTTCTGGGATTCACCGTGTGGGATGTACATACCTACGGAAATGATTTTCTAGGATTCACCGTGTGGGATGTACATACCTATAGAAATGATTGGGTTTCGATGCCTCGCCCGATCGCACAGGCGCTCATTTGGTGTCCCAGGAAGGACTATCCTCGATGGTTTCTGGGTCATGTGGGAAGGACCCCTCTATCACCCACACTCACTTGGCGACGGTTCCAAATGTCGTCGCGGAAAGGGGTTAAAAACTATTTGTATAGCACATCGATGTAACAATGTGTGTGACATGCAAAAGAAAAAAGATGTGGACAATGATATTGTGAATTTGAAATTATTTCCTTTCTCTTTGAAGGATCGTGCAAAAACTTGGTTTTCTTCTTTGCCTCGCAATAGTATTGATTCTTGTGATAAGTGCAAAGATGCTTTTATTACTAAGTATTTTTCGCCATCGAAAATTACTGCCCTTATAACTCAGATCATAAATTTTAAGCAACTTTAGCATGAACATGTTGCACAATCTTGGGAAAGAATTAAATTAATGCTAAGAAATTGTCCTATGCATGGTTTAAATCTTTGGATGATCATACAAAATTTTTATGCGGGATTGAATTTTTTTCTAGCAATCTTTTGGATTCCGTCGCGGGTGGTACTTTTATGGAAATTACTTTGGGTGAAGTGATACGTCTCCGTCGTATCTATAATTTTTCATTGTTCCATTCCAATATTATACAACTTTCATATACTTTTGGCAACTTTTTATACCATTTTTGGGACTAACATATTGATCCAGTGCCCAGTGCCAGTTCCTTTTTGTTGCATGTTTTTTGTTTCGCAGAAAATCCATATCAAACGGAGTCCAAACGGGATAAAAACTGACAGATATTTTTTTTGGAATATATGTGAATTTTGGGAAGTGGAATCAATGTGAGACGATGCCCGAGGGGGCCACGAGGCAGGGGGCGCGCCCCTGGCCCTCGTGGACACCCCGTAAGGCGGTTGGTGCCCTTCTTTCGCTGCAAGAAAGCTAATATCTAGATAAAAATTGTGTTCAAATATCAATTCAATCAGAGTTACGGATCTCCGGGAATATAAGAAACGGTGAAAGGCTAGATCTGGGAGCGCAGAAACAAAGAGAGAGAGAGAGAGAGAGAGAGAGAGAGAGAGAGAGAGAGAGAGAGAGAGAGAGAGAGAGAATCTTGGAGGGGCTCTCGCCCCCCCCCCCATGCTATGGAGACCAACGACCAGAGGGGAAACCCTTCTCCCATCTAGGGAGAAGGTCAAGGAAGAAGAAGAAGAAGAAGGGGAGCTCTCTCCCCCTCGCTCCTGGTGGCGTCGGAACGCCGCCGGAGCCATCATCGCGACAACTATCTACGCCAACAACTTCACCGCCCTCATCACCAACTCTTCCCCCCTCTATGCAGCGGTGTAACCCCTCTTTTACCCGCTGTAATCTCTACTTAAACATGGTGCTCAAAGCTATATATTATTTCCCAGTGATGTATGGCTATCCTATGATGTTTGAGTAGATCCATTTTGTCCTATGGGTTAATTGATGATCGTGATTGGTTTGAGTTGCATGTTTTATTATTGGTGCTGTCCTATGGTGCTCTCCATGTCGCGCAAGCGTGAGGGATTCCTGTTGTAGGGTGTTGCATGTTTTTTGTTTCACAGAAAATCCATATCAAACGGAGTCCAAACGGGATAAAAACTGATGGATATTTTTTTGGAATATATGTGAATTTTGGGAAGTGGAATCAACGCGAGACGATGCCCGAGGGGGCCACAAGGCAGGGGCGCGCCCCTGGCCCTCGTGGACACCTCGGAAGATGGTTGGTGCCCTTCTTTCGCTGCAAGAAAGCTAATATCTGGATAAAAATTGTGTTCAAATATCAATTCAATCGGAGTTATGGATCTCCGGGAATATAAGAAACGGCGAAAGGCCAGATCTGGGAGCGCAGAAACAGAGACAGACAAAGGGACAGATCCAATCTTGGAGGGGCTCTCGCCCCTCCCATGCCATGGAGACCAATGACCAGAGGGGAAACCCTTCTCCCATCTAGGGAGAAGGTCAAGGAAGAAGAAGAAGAAGGGGAGCTCTCTCCCCCTCGCTCCCGGTGGCGTCGGAACGCCGCCGGAGCCATCATCGCGACAACTATCTACGCCAACAACTTCACCGCCCTCATCACCAACTCTTCCCCCCTCTATGCAGCGGTGTAACCCCTCTTTTACCCACTGTAATCTCTACTTAAACATGGTGCTCAACGCTATATATTATTTCCCAATGATGTATGGCTATCCTATGATGTTTGTTTAGATCCATTTTGTCCTATGGGTTAATTGATGATCGTGATTGGTTTGAGTTGCATATTTTATTATTGGTGTTGTCCTATGGTGCTCTCCATGTCGCCCAAGCTTGAGGGATTACCGCTGTAGGGTGTTGCAATACGTTCATGATTCGCTTATAGTGGGTTGCTTGAGTGACAGAAGCATAAACCCGAGTAAGGGGATTGTTGTGTATGGGATAAAGGGGACTTGATGCTTTAATGCTATGGTTGGGTTTTCCCTTAATGATCTTTACTCGGATGCTTGCTAGAGTTCCAATCATAAGTGCATATGATTCAAGAGAGAAAGTGTGTTAGCTTATGCCTCGCCCTCAACTAAAATTGCAATAATGATTACCGGTCTAGTTATCGGTTGCCTAGCGGCAAATAACTTTCTTGTGTGACAATAAGCTCTCTACTAAAACTAACTTAGTTGTGTCTTCATCTAAATAGCCCCTACTTTTTCTTTATGCGCTCTTTATTATCTTGCAAACCTATTGATAGAGGCGAGGGTCCCGATCTTTCGATGAGATGATAGCCATCGATTTGGTGGAGACGACTTTGACGATCCGACTACAAACGTGCACGAGTTGCGCCTTAGCAATCGCTAAACCAATCTCCTGAGGTTATTGACCACGCCGGAAGCACGATGAACCTGACCACGAAGGTCTATTCCTGCAAGCAATCGAAGCACAAGCAAGAATATGATAAAGCAATCTGAATATTGCAAATATATATGAGGTATTGATAATGGTGGGGATCCGGAAGCGGGCTTGGTCTGGTCGTTGGACACAAACGAAGTACACGAAGTTGCAATGGCTAACTTTTAACTAAACAAATCCCAAGGAAAAGCTACTAGATGGATCTACTTATATAGGAGCAAGGGGTGGCGGCCAAGGAGGTGGGAGGACGTCCCAAGGCAGCCTAAAACTAAATCTAGGTCGTACAAGGCCAATGGGCCCAAGTGGAGGTGATGTAACACCTTTGGACTTGTAGTTTGACTCGGATTCTGCTGCAGCATCAGATTGTTTCGTCCACAACTCAACTCTCTGGACGAATTTGAAGGTGATTCCAATTGGGTTGGAAAGTGCACGAAATCTAGTTTCCAACAAAAAAAGAATCACCCAATTCGGAGTCCGTATGAAAAACTTGTGTGCGTTTTGAGTCAGGTATGTCTGTGCAGTCCGAATCTGAATCCAGAACGTGAGAGACTTGGACTCTATCTTCTCTTGGGCCAAAAGTGACGTGAGAGAACTTTTTGGACAGCAAATAAACATCTCTTTCTTCCTTATCTTCATATGTGGATTGTACAAATGTCCCATACACCTGCAATTAGACAAAACACAAAAGTGTGTGAAGTATTTTTGTTCTGGATAACATAAATAGATTGTTGAATAGTTTGCACTAGAAATCACCTGACAAATATGCATATATGCAATATTTTTGGTCATATCCAAGGTAGTCATGTCCTCATCATCCTCCCCTTCTTGAAAATAAAGCCGTCCTCGGCGTTGCTTAATCTGAAATGTGGCTAACAAAAGAGACAAGGTGTACATGTTGTATATGTATATGTCATCCATTTTTACTTCCCTTGATTTTTGCATATATGACACATGAATAGATGAGTAACTTGCATAGTTCATAAAATCTAAAGCCAAAAAATTAGCACAAGAAGTAGTAGGCATGAAAATATTGCAACTCAGTTTGCACATATAAGTGAAGCTCTTATTCATTTCAAAAGATTGACAATGTTCATCATTAAACCATCCCAACATTGGTGAATAAACCTTACTTGCATCAAATTTACATGCTACAACATGCTTAAATAAGCAAACATGCAATAAGTCATTCAACACAGAATCATCACCAAGATTAGAGGTCATATCAAAATGATTAAACATTGGTTCTTTTGCATCAATAGTTAATTCAATGGGTGCACTCAAAATTGTTGGTATTTCAGTTGTTTGATCACATGGCAAAGTCAAATTATCAACGTAGTCCTCTAAAATAGGTGGTGTGATCAAAGTAGTGGGTTGCTCATCAGATGGTGCATTCAAATTGACAAGGCATTCATCATTCTCATGTAGAGATGGAAGATCAGTACCTTTGTCATTACCTCTTATGATCAACTCAGATGATGTAGCCACTCTCGGGGGCGATGTGTCACATGGTGGAGGTGATGTAGTCCTGACAACAACGGATGTGGTTGTCATAGTATGCCTATTAGTTGAAGGAACAATCATATCAACTCTTGGAATGTGCACCGTGCGCTTGTTCTCCTCGTGGCCAACACGTCGTTTTATTTCCTGTTCAGCTTTGCAAGCAAGATGAAACAAATGGTCCATAGGGTAACACTCTTCATGAATTAGTATCTCTTGAATATCACGGTTTAATCCTCCCCAAAATCTATCCATAAAATCATCTTCACTTTCTTCTAAAGAGGAATGCAACAAGGTAGTTTGTAAATCATCATAATATTTTGTTACAGTTTCACTACCTTGTTTTAAGTGTTGCAACTTCTTAATCATGTCACGAGTATAATAAGCAGGGACGAAAGTATGTCGCATGGCAAGTTTTAAATCATCCCAAGTAGTAGGTATATAATCAGGGTGTAACCGACAATATTCACTCCACCAAACCAAAGCATAACCAGTGAAAGAACCAACCGCAACCTTAACCTTTTTATGTTCATTGAAATTATGGGAAGCAAATATATTTTTTATGTCGAACTCCCATTCAATATATAAAGCAGGTTTAAAACGGCCATTAAATGGTGGTATAGATACATTAACCTGATCATGTGCATTTGGATGTTTGTGCACCTCTCGTGACGGTTGTGGTATTTGCAAAGGTGGTGGCACGTCTCCCGCGATCGACAAAGCCCATGAATTGACTCTGGATCCTGTCATGATTACTAGAACAAGAAACAAAATCCAAAAATAATGTTCCTATAACTACTAGGATGTGGTGGTAAAATGCTCACAGTAAAGCAAATATCAATTTCTTACAAGTTCTTACCATGCAGCAGGCGGTGATCGGCAACCTGCGGTGTCAAGTAACTCCGAATATTGAGTAAAGTGATTGCCAGGGGAGCGTACGTATACACGGTGTATAAATATGTGGAGCTGGGTTGGCTACATATGGTAGCAAAAGATTAGCAATAATCAATTCAGAGATGCAATATTGAATAAACGCTCAACGATGGTACTGTGCTGGTCCTAGGCTAGACCGGACTAGAGACGTGAGCCTAGAACACTAATGAGGTCACAGTGTAGCACAACTAGCATCAATCAAGGATACTAAGTAGCTCTGGACAGCAAGATATAAGTGAAGATCACAACGGCAGTTAAGGTAATGATGAAAAACAACTGCCAAGCAGGATATACAACAACTCTCTCCAACTTTCCTCTTGAAAAGTTTGAGCCAATTTTCTGATAAATTCTTTCAAAGAATGCTACTAACTTAATCTTTCCAATGCAACAAGAATCACTTAATTCCGAGTTGATATGAGGAGTCAAAGAATTCTAAAACTGGCCTGAAAAATTGGAACAAGCTGTGTTCACAAACTTCGGAGGGAAAAAAGACCTATTTAGAAGCCGATTTTGAGGTGTCAAATATTGAACAAGCTTCTGCAACTATTTAGATGCGGCTCGTCGCTAGCTTCAATTTGACTACTCACGGAGCCAAAACGGACTTCGTATGAGGAAGATACACTTGTTTTACTGAACAGTGCGCAAAACAGATTCCAATCCGAATTCAGGTACGAGATTGATTCTAGATATATCCGAACAGTGCGCAATGGCTAACTTTTAACTAAACAAATCCCAAGGAAAAGCTACTAGATGGATCTACTTATATAGGAGCAAGGGGTGGCGGCCAAGGAGGTGGGAGGACGTCCCAAGGCAGCCTAAAACTAAATCTAGGTCGTACAAGGCCAATGGGCCCAAGTGGAGGTGATGTAACACCTTTGGACTTGTAGTTTGACTCGGATTCTGCTGCAGCATCAGATTGTTTCGTCCACAACTCAACTCTCTGGACGAATTTGAAGGTGATTCCAATTGGGTTGGAAAGTGCACGAAATCTAGTTTCCAACAAAAAAAGAATCACCCAATTCGGAGTCCGTATGAAAAACTTGTGTGCGTTTTGAGTCAGGTATGTCTGTGCAGTCCGAATCTGAATCCAGAACGTGAGAGACTTGGACTCTATCTTCTCTTGGGCCAAAAGTGACGTGAGAGAACTTTTTGGACAGCAAATAAACATCTCTTTCTTCCTTATCTTCATATGTGGATTGTACAAATGTCCCATACACCTGCAATTAGACAAAACACAAAAGTGTGTGAAGTATTTTTGTTCTGGATAACATAAATAGATTATTGAATAGTTTGCACTAGAATCACCTGACAAATATGCATATATGCAATATTTTTGGTCATATCCAAGGTAGTCATGTCCTCATCACCTATCCAACAACACCTACAAAGTACTTCTAGTTTCATACTTGTTCTAGGTAAAGCGAACGTTAAGCGTGCGTAGAGTTGTATCGGTGGTCGATAGAACTTGAGGGAATGTGTGTTCTACCTTTAGCTCCTCATTGGGTTCGACACTCTTACTTATCGAAAGAGGCTACAATTGATCCCCTATACTTGTGGGTTATCAAGACCTTTTTCTGGCGCCGTTGCCGAGGAGTTATAACGTGGGGTGAATATTCTCGTGTGTGCTTGTTCGCTTTATCACTAAGTAGTTTTTATTTTGTGCTCTTGTTTTCTATATTTAGTTAGGGTAGGAAACGGAAATTACCAAAAAAAATAGTTGTACCTACTACACTAATGGTTGAAGAACCACTCAAAATCTATCACACTCCTGAAGTGTAACGCCCCGAGACCGATGTGCCAGGTGTCATTCAGTTATTCGCTGGTGTTGCCTTGTCATTGCTTGCGTGTCATGCATTGCATATCATGTCATCATGTGCATTCCATTTGCATACGTGTTCGTCTCATGGCCCGAGCATTTTCCCCGTTGTCTGTTTTGCAATCCGGCGTTCCGTTCTCCTCCGGTGGTCATTTCTACCTTTCTTTCTTGTGTGGGGATTAAACATTTCCGGATTGGACCGAGACTTGTCAAGCGGCCTTGGTTTACTACCGGTAGACCGCCTGTCAAGTTTCGTATCATTTGGACTTCGTTTGATACTCCAACGGTTAACCGAGGGACCGAGAAGGCCACGTGTGTGTTGCAGCCCAACACCCTTCCATTTTGGCCCAAAACCCACCTAACTCTGCTCCATCATCTCGGTCGTTCGATCACGATCGCGTGGCCGAAAACCGCACCTCATTTGGAGCTTCCTAGCTCCCTCTACCTCTATAAATAGACCCCTTCATTTTCGTTTTCGGATCTTTTCCTGAAACCCTAAAACTCCTCCCTCAGTGCCGCCGGACATGTCCACTCCGCCGCTGGACGCATCTGCCGCCTCCCGCCACGTCGCTCCGGCCAGTAGCAGGCCGCCACATCATCACATCGCCGCTCTCACCCAATCGGCGCCCGCCACCTCAGCCTGCGCGCCGCCCCACTTCGCCGCGGCCTGCCGAGCCCATCTGAGACCCGCGCAGGCCCGGATCCCCGCCACCACGCTCGCTTCAGGTTCCGCTCGAGGGGAGGAGCCCCTCGATGATGCAGCTCGTCGCAGGGGCCTGCTGTGTCGCCGCCGCTGATCTCTCAGGCGAGAGCCTCGCCGTCTGGCCTTCTTCCCGTCCTCCCCGTGCTCTCTCTCATGTCCTCTCTCTCTCTCTCTTCTTCGCAGGGCAACCCCGCCATGTAGCCTCGGGTCGCCTAGTACACCGTCCTCCGCCGCCGAGGGCTGGATCCACCAGTTCCCGGCCTGATCTGCCCGTTCCGTCGTCCCTGACCTCCACCCTCGCCGGCCGTGTCGTGCGTCGCCGCCATGACCGCTCGGGAGCGAGCAGAGGAGCCGCTCACTCCCCTTGCCCATTGACCTCACCCCCGCGCGGGCCAGCGCCCCGCCTTCGGCCCAGCTCCAGCCGGCCTCCCTCGGCCTGCCTCTCCCTCCCTTCCTGGGCCGAGCCCACTTGGGTGAGGCCACCGCCCCCTCTTTTTCTCTCTCTCTCGTTGGGCCGGCCAGTTTCGGCCCAGCTCTATATTTTTTTCTGCCTGAACATTTTTCCTATTTATCCAACGATCGCCGGTTTTGCAGAATAGTCCCCCTAGTTCATGCATTTAATAACTCACTAACCGTGCATCGGATTAAAATGTTTTACATATGAAACTTGCTCAGAATTTTGTGTAGATTAATAATATCTAACTTTCATCTATGTTTGAAATGTTAAAAAATGTTGTTTGCATTAATTTGCTCCTATGCCATGTTAAAATGATTTAATTCATAACTAAATAACCGTAACTCCGATTTTAATAATCTTTATATGTAAATGGGGTAGAAAAATGCCTAGTTTAACATGGTGCACTCATCTTGCATGTTTAACAACTCTAAAATAATGTTTAGGGCAGAACAGTACCAAACCTAATATATGCATATGAGGAGTTTCCGGAATTGTTCTTCGTTGCTTCCGGCCTCATTTAACCTTGACTAGATAGGTAGTTTACATTTGCTTCACCCTCTTGCCATGTTAATCAACATTTAATATTGTTGGGGTACATAAACGAGAGAGAACTAAATAATTGATGTGGTGTTTTGTCAATATGCATCCCGATGCATATTGAGCTCCACTTAATTTGTAGGATTGTTTGTGCACTTTGCCATGCCATGCATACTCAAACCGGACATGCATCATACTTGATTGTGCATCCTGCCATGTTCATGTCGTGGTTGTTTACTATGTTGTTTGCTTCTTTCCGGTGTTGCTTCTTCGGGTTGGTTCCGTTAACGTCGAGTTTGTGAGGATCCGTTCGTCTACGTCTGTTTATCTTCTTCATGGACTCGTTCTTCTTCCTTACGGGATTTCAGGCAAGATGATCATACCCTCGAAATCACTACTATCTTTGCTATGCTAGTTTGCTCACTCTTTTGCTATGCCAATGCTATGATGCCTACCATTTGCTTGTCAGCCTCCCAAATTGCCATGTCAAACCCTTAACCCCCCATGTCCTAGCAAACCGTTGATTGGCTATGTTACCGCTTTGTTCAGCCCCTCTTATAGCGTTAGTAGTTGCAGGTGAAGATTGGAGGCATTCCTTGTTGGGACATTTATTTAATTGTTGGGATATCACAATATATCTTATTTAATTAATGCATCTATATACTTGGTAAAGGGTGGAAGGCTCGGCCTTATGCCTGGTGTTTTGTTCCACTCTTGCCGCCCTAGTTTCCGTCATATCGGTGTTATGTTCCCGGATTTTGCGTCCCTTACGCGGTTGGGCTATAATGGGAACCCCTTGACAGTTCGCCTTAAGTAAAGCTTCTCCAGCAATGCCCAACATTGGTTTTACCATTTGCCACCTAGCCTTTTCCTTTTCCCTTGGGGGTCGCGCGCCCAAGGGTCATCATTGTTTTACCCCGCCCCCCCCCCCCTGGGCCAGTGCTCCTCTGAGTGTTGGTCCAACCTGTCAGCTGCCGGTGGCCACCAGGGGCAACTCTGGGCTGGCTTGCCCGTACCTAGGACAATCTGAGTATGCCCTGAGAAAGAGATATGTGCAGCTCCTATCGGGATTTGTCGGCACATTCGGGCGATGTTGCTGGTTTAGTTTTACCCTGTCGAAATGTCTTGTTGTACCGGATACCGAGTCTGATCGGAATGTCTCGGGTGGAGGTCTATTCCTTCGTTGACCGTGAGAGCTTGTGATGGGCTAAGTTGGGACACCCCTGCAGGGATTGCAACTTTCGAAAGCCGTGCGCGCGGTTATGGGAAGATGGGAATTTGTTAACGTCCGGTTGTAGAAAACCTGAAGTTGACCTTAATTAAAATGAATCAACCGCGTGTGTAACCGTGATGGTCTCTTTCCGGCGGAGTCCGGAAAGTGAACACGGTGTTGGAGTTATGTTTGATGTAGGTTGTTCTAGGATCACTTCTTGATCATAGTTTTATCGACCGTGCTTTTGCCTTCTCTTCTCGCTCCCTTTTGCCAATAGGTTAGTCACCATATATGCTAGTCGCTTGCTGCAGCTCCACCTCATACCTTTACCTTACCCATAAGCTTAAATAGTCTTGATCGCGAGGGTGCGAGATTGCTGAGTCCCCGTGGCTCACAGATACTTCCAAAACCAGCTTGCAGGTGCCGATGAGTCCGTGCAGATGACGCAACCAAGCTCAGGAGGAGCTCGATGAAGATCTTGTCCTTTTGTGTTGTTCCGTTCCAGTTGATCAGTAGTGGAGCCAGTTGGGGTTGATCGGGGACCGTGTCGCATTTGGGGTTCTTCTTTTATTTTGGTTCCGTAGTCGGACCTTGATTGTATCCGGTTGTTGTAATGCTTTATTCATGTAATTGTGTGAAGTGGCGATTGTAAGCCAAGTATTTATCTCTTTCCCTTATGTATTACATGGGTTCTGTGAAGATTACCTCACTTGCGACATTGCTTTCAATGCGGTTATGCCTCTAAGTCGTGCTTCGACATGTAGGAGATATAGCCGCGTCGAGGGCGTTACAAGTTGGTATCAGAGCCTTCCCCGGCCTTAGGATCCCCCACTGCTTGATCGTTTTTAGCGGCCGAGTTGTGTCTAGAAAAAATGTTTTGAGTCATTTAGGAATTATATATCAGAGAGTTTAGGAATTCTTTTTTACTTCCCAGTCTCCTCATCGCTCTGGTATGGCATCCTGACATAGAGTTTTGACTCTTCTCTTCTCAAATTTCACTAAAAAAAATTTAGGATCACGCGGGTATCTTGGAATCGTTTCGATGGTTTTGTGACGAGAACATTGTCTTGGTGCCTCCTGTCAGGGGTTTAGTGGAAGTGTCCCGGGGAGTTGAGCTCTGAGGTGTTGTCATCATAATTTTATCGTTGCAGTTCTGGAATACCTGAGTTTAGTACGCCGACTTCGAAAATCTCTTTTATGCAGTTCGTTGGTGAGATAACCTCGACGCCACCCAGTACTGGGGCGGGAGTTCGGGAGTATTGCCATAACTTGTATAACGGATGCTTTTCGAAGGTTGAGGTAGATGATTTCCGAAGGTTTCTTGGTTATGTGTTGAAGGATGGATACAGCTGGATGTAGGATTTGCTAGTATTGGGTGAGATATTATGCTTCCCCTGTATCCCCAACACCTGAGTGCATAACCGGAAAATTTCGGGAGTTTATAAGTGGGAATTCAAGTAGCTCTTAGGATATCTTTCCGACAGATGTATGATATGAAATTGGGGTTCGACGTCTAGTGGTCCGCCTATCCACGGTCGGTTTTACAGTGGTCTCGTTGTGTCTTAAAGAGTCCTTGGCTATGCCGACTCAGGGACGCTTTGTATGTCATGTGTACTGCCTTGTACATGATGGTGTTGTACGATCGAGCCCGTGTAGGCCCCACCATGAAAACTTTGGACAAAATTTCTATCATATGTTTGTTCCGGCTTATTCTGCAAGCCAATCCTTTGTTTTGTTTTGAGTTGTGATATCCGAGTTGCTTCGAAGTTAAATGTTGATTCCATACCTTCTCTAATATTGTTCTCATATTCCTATGTGAATACTAATCCTTCTCGATCATCGAGTTTGTCATTTCAATTTCTTTTCACCAGTGTGTCTCTCCTCAAGTGGATCCGATCATTTCAACATCTGCAAGATCAAGTATCAGCTCTCTCAACGTTGTTTGTTTCATCCTTCCCAAGTTGCCTTTGTTTTCCCGCCCTCCCTCCCTTGTTTTTCTTCAACGACTCAGATTTCTTAATCAAGTATCCATTTCACTGATGTGAAGTCTCTCCATTCTTTTCAATCAATATCCTCATTCGGTGATTCTCAAGAAGATTCTAATGGAGCTTCAAGTTCGTCACTCTTCACTCGTTCTCTTCTCCGGTGGATTCAAATAAAGCTTTTGGTGTTTGATCATATTCTTTTCCTTATTTCAAATGTCTTCTCTTGCCGGTGCACCTCTCAATCATTAACTTTTCGTTATTCATTTGTTCCAGAGTGCTAAAGATATCTCGAAGATCCGTGTTTCCACTCTGCATTCATTCAAGATCTTTCGAGGTTGTTATCTCATTCAAGCCATTTAATTCAACCGGTGTAATCTCTCCTTCAAATCATTTCAACGGTGTTTCTTTTGAGTGGGCCCTAACCCACAGGTCTTTTCCCAGGATCTTACCTGACTCTTCTTATTCTCCCGGAGTTAGTCTCAAATTCATTTCACAGTTTGACGTAAGAATGAATTGACATCAGTCAAATGTTTTTCTCCAAGATCTGTCAAATTATTTCATCATTGGTTCAACCTTTATAATTTTCATTCGAAGTGCCTCAACAATTCTTGGTGATGTTTCTCATCATCATTCTCAGATTTTGAAGACCGAAGAAGATTTTCTCTTAATCTTGATTCATTCTCTTCAAGATTCGTGATTCTAGCTTGTTGCCATCCTCTCGTAATTGTTTTGATCGTGAGAATTCATTTCACCTATCCGGAGCAATTCAAGAGTCTTCTCAGTTTGTTATCCGGAGTTCATCAAATAAGATTTATCCATTCCAGTTTTCACTTATCTTTCTCCAAATCTTACTGGCGCATCATTCAAGTATTCTCTTATCAGCTCGTGATCGCTTCGTTCTCATATATCTAAATTCTCTCAAGCACCTTCATTCATTTGCTAATTCTTACCGGTGATGCACCCCTACTTTGATCATTTTCAATTCTTACGGTGGGTTCGTTCAAGATTTCTTCTTCTTTCTTATCATATCAATTTATTCGTTGTTTCTATCCTACTGATGGTTCGTTGAAGATTTTCTCGAGTTTATGCGATATCTCTCTTAATCCTTTCTACGAGAATGAGTAGTGTGCCAAATCCGTTGATTGTCATCAATTTAAATTGGTGATGGATAAGCATAATGTAATTGTTATTCTTGTTTCATCCTAATGATTAATTCCCTATTCCAGAGGCTCATCAAAATTCTTGGTCTCAATTGTTCATCTTATTTTTTTCCCGGAATTCCTACCTCTCGCAATTATATCACCACGGAGATTCATCTAAATCTTTGCAAGTCTTCACCTTGTGTTGCCATCTTCTCTTGCCTTTCGTTTGAGCATCCTTTTGTTTACCGGAGTACTTCATCAAGGTTCTACATGTTGGTTCATCAAGGATTTAATCCCTTCTCAAAGTTTTCATCGAGATTCTTTTAAGAAGATCAAGCATTCTTCATCGTGCAATCTGGAGTGCAATTCTTTAACCGTTCCATTCGAGGTGGTATTATGTCATTCTTGATAATTTGAATTCATGTTTCCTGATTCACATGTTGTCATGAATGAGATATTTTAAATCCATCAATCTCGTCATTGGAATTATCTTGGGTTATATTTCACCTAAAGCCTTCCCTAAGGATTGTTGCTACTTATGGTGCTCATATATGATCCAAGTTTTTCATCTACCCTCCCGGTGAAATAAGTTTCTCGTCTCCTTGTTGATATCAATCCAATATATCGTTTCCGTTAGTGGCAGATTTTCATCTCTTGGTTTTGAGATGTTTTCCATAAGCCCACTTCAAGCCTATCTTTTCATTGTTGGTGTTCCAACAACTCAGTTCGACCCTTCTCCTAAGGATGCCTTCTCAACCTCTTTTGGCAGTAGTTGGCATTTTCTCCTCATTTCTCCTATTCCAATTATCTTTATTCTATTCTTTCGTTCCGGAGGCATTGTGATGTCACTCTTTTCAACCTATCAACTCGTTTCTCTAAGATCATGTTCTTTTCATGATTGTCCATTTAAACGGAGTGTCGTGCCCTCTTTTCAAGTTCTATATCCTTATCAAGTTCTTATTCAATTATTTTCATTTCAACCGGAGTGCTGCCCGAATTTGGACTTCCTTGATCCCCTTCTTTAACCGGAGTGTTTTCAATATATATCTTGCCCTTCAACCCCAAGGTTTTTCCGCAATGTTCTTTGTCCCTCTTTTCTAACGGAGTGTTTTCAACTTCGTTCATCTTCGTTGTATTCTTTTCTCGAAATAGCTTAACCTTATTCAAGGTTCTTTGGTTTCACTCGTTTGTGAAAGAAGCAATTTGTTTTACCTCTTCTCTTTCTCTTCCGTTTTTCCCTCCGGTGCCATTCTAGATCTCGGGACGAGATCCTCTCGTAGTGGTGGAGTGTTGTAACGCCCCGAGACCTGTCAGGACCCCGACTCGATGTCACATCGATCTAGCTTGTAACACCTCATATCACTTTGCGGCCTCACGCACGGTATCCCCACGGGTGTTGCCTTACCTTTTCCTGGGACCGTTTGCGCCTTTTGGCTCACGTATATGATAGTGTCGCTAGCATCCATATGATAAGGAGCCCGGGCTGACATGACTAGTTGTAAACCCAAAGTGGCGCAGACTTACAGGGACAGGCATCCATGACCCAGCTTCGAACGTGTCGGTCATCAGCATGTGGGTCCGGGCTGTAGCACTGGGCTAGCAGGACTCCGGTAAACCGGGCTGTAGCGGGCTAACAGGACTCCGGTACTCAATGCGTGACATTTCCCCGAAGGGACAGACACAGGAACGAAGAAGGACACATGCCGGCCAGCCTAAGTGTTCCAGAGCAGTAGCAAGCTACCATGGCTCAGCGGTAACACTAGGAGACATTTCCCGGTAAGAGAGGCTACTAAAGATAAACAACTAGATAGTCAGATCCCACACATACCAAGCATTTCAATCATACACACAATATGCTCGATATGTGCAAATACAACGAAGCATCACAACATGACTCTACGACACCAGTACTTTATTTAAGGCTCAGGGAGCCATACATATCATACACAAAGGTACGGGTCACACGACCCAGCAATCAAGTCATACAGTCATACAAACCAGCAGCGGAAGTAACTTGTCTGAGTACAGACAACTAGTAAAATAAAAGAGGCTTGGAAAGCCTAGCTATACTACGTGGTCCTTCACAAGCTCAGGGTCACCACCTGGGTCTTTAGCCTACTCGTTGATGTCAACGTCTACATAGAACCCATCAGAAGGGGTTGCAGCGTCTTCTGTAAAAAATGTAAATTATAGCAACATGAGTACAAAGGTACTCAGCAAGACTTACATCAGATCCTACATACATGCATATTATCAAGAAGGGTTGGTGGAGTTATTGCAGCAAGCCAGCTTTGACTCTTGGCTAGACTATCCTACGATACTCCAACTTGAAATGGTTTTGCGCACACGAGTCCACTACTCACCACTTCAATACACTACCGAGGATCCACCTCCGTCTTCCTACGGAAGAGCCATCCTCGGCACTCACACTTATCTTGAGGCTTTTAGCAGTTTCCATTTACTTGTCTATGAACTGTATAGGCAACCAAGTAGTCCTTTACCGCGGACGCGGCTATTCGAATAGATTATGATAACCCTGCAGGGGTGTACTTCTTCATACATGTTTCCACCACTTAGCGCCTGCACACGACATGTGCTCGGCAGACTTCAAGCGAAAGCCGACGTGGGTGTAGACCACGACCTACCTAAACACTTAAGCCTCTAGTCCAGGTTTATCGCCTATTCAGGTTCCATCCGCAGGGAGTCCGGCCGAGGTTTCCCATACGGCCCCGAACGATGTGAACAGGGTTCCCGAGATACCTAACGGGTATTCGGTACACCCGGCCACGTACCTACCGCATCACAGCCCACCCCTACGGTCAGCGCTGTCCACGGCCTCCAGTAGGCTACAAACACCAGAAACTACTTGCAACTCCTGGACAGAGAGCTAGGGTGAATAAGAAGTCGAGCGGGGTCATATTTCAGGGCCCAATGCATGGTAGTAGCTGTATCTTAAATCACACATACAGATCTCAGTGCTTAAGGTCGGCTTCAATGAAACAACCCACCATGTACTCCTACATGGCCTCTCATCGATACCTTTACCAAATCGTGTTCACCACACCACTCTCATTACCGACATAATCATTTCACTCTAGCCCATCACCTAGATGAAGCAGACCTGACACGACTCTAAGCATAGCAGGCATAGCAAGGTAGGAACAACACATACATATGGCTCAATCAACTCCTACACATGCTAGTGGGTTTCATCTAGTTACTGTGGCAATGACAGGTCATGCAGAGGAAATGGGTTCAACTACCGTAGCACACAGCAGTTTGAAACGCGTTGTCTTAATGCAGTAAAAGAGAGCAGGAGCGAGAACATGGGATTGTATCGATATGATCAAATGGTTGGTTGCTTGCCTGATGGTTCGATGCACTGATACGGTTCTTCGTTAGGGTAATCACGGTACTCCTCGAAGGCAGAACCTGCCGCAAGAACACCGATACACAACCATCACCAAACAATGTGCAACAATATGATGCATGCATGAAACATGGCAATATGAGTGTGTTGGGCTAATGCAACTAAGACCAGAAGGGTTTGAACCAATTTGAATCAAAGATTCAAATTTCAAACTCAAACATGGCCCTTTAAAGTGTTTTTCCTTGTTCTGCATTAAACATCAGGTTAACTTGTTTAATCATGCATGAAAATAGTACAGATGGATAGATTGGATTTTTCTGATCATTTTTCATATATAATTTGTCTGATTTGGAGTTACAGAATAAAAGTTATGAATTTTTGAAGTTTAAACTATATTCTGGAATTTCCTATATTAGATTAATTCTAGAAAATCAATTACTGCGTCAGCCTGACGTCAGTGTGACGTCAGCAGGTCAACGGGACACGTCCGGGTCAAACCTGACAGTGGGTCCCGCGTGTCAGTGTGATTAGATTAGTTAAAGTTTAATTAAAACTAAACCTGTTTAATTAACAGGGTTGGGCCCCACCTGTCATTGACTCAGGAGAGTCAACCAGGGCCCACCCGTGGTCAAACCCAGGTCGGCTGCACCGGCGTTTAGCCGCCGGCGAGCCCGACGCGGCGGCGGAAGTGGTTTTTGCCGTTCCGGCAACCAAACGAGCCGCGGAGGCCACCGGAGAGGAGCTGAGGTCGAGCCGCAGCTCTTGGTGGAGTCCGTTGGGGTCGGGGTGGCCGGAGTTGGCGCCGGCGATGACTTTGGCGGCCACCGGAGTTCAGCCGAAGTCGAACTTGTCGCTAGGGGGGTCGGTGAGGTGCGGGGAGTAGCTAGTTAGGTGCTACGTGACGCGGTGAGCATGATGGACACCGTGGAGTGGTCGGAGGGTGACCGGGAGCACGTCGGCGACGAGCTCCACGGTGGTGGGTGCGGTTGAGCTCCGGGAGGTCGCTACACGGCTCGGGAGCAAGAAAAGAAGAGAGGGGAAGATGGCTAAGCTCACGGGGAGTTCGACGAAGCCCTTGGTGCGGCCGGGGACGGACCGGAGCGACGACGGCGTTGAAGGGGATCTTCGGCGATGGCGGTTCGGTCGAGGTCGATGCAGTGGGCTCGGGCCTTGCGAGCGCTCGGGGCTCGGCTTGCTCGAAGGAGAGGAGGGTAGCGGAGCTCCTGGACACGGCGGCACGGCGTGGGGTCGACGGAGGGCGTGGCTACGGCGAGGGGGTGGCGGCGATGGCGTCGGCCATGGCGGGGGAGCGCGAGAGAGAGGGGTTGGGGGAGAATGGAGGTGTCCTGCGGGTTCACGGCGCTGCGTGGAGCTCATCCATCCAGCCCCGAGGCGAGGAGGTGGAGCAGGGCGGCAGCCAGCTGCGTGGCGCGCGCTGCGGTCGCCGTCAGGCACCTGCCTGCCTGCCTGGCCGGCAAGCAACTCGCTGGAGCGGCGCTGGGCTGGGCCGGCAGGTGGGCCGGGTGCTGGGCGCCAGGTAAGGTTTTCTATTTTTTTCTGTTTTCTGTTTTTTTAATACTTCTGCAACTTTGTTGAATTAAATAAAATACTTAGGCAACTCCTAAAATCACCAAACTACTCCTGGTCCATAGTTGGATTATTTCCAACATGAAACATTTTAGTTTGGGGATATTTGAGCATTTAAATATTTTATATAATTTTAAATGCCCAAATTCAAATATTTATGATTTAATTCACAAACCCTAAGATGGCCTAGGAAAATGTGCATCACTTTTGGCAGAGGTTCTGAACCAAGACAAAAATGATGGGCATTTTAGAAGGGCATTTCAGGTTCATTGAAAAAGTTTTTAGTAAACCCTAGTTGGTTTCAGAGGGGGTTGGGGGTTCTGTCATCCCCATTTCAGGTTTCTGATGAAAGAATAAACATGATGCAACACTCTAATGCATGAACTAGCTAGGGTGTGACAACTCACCCCCACTCAAAAGAATCTCGTCCCGAGATTTGGGTTCCTCCGGAAAGAGGGCGGGGTACTCGAGTCGAAGACGATCCTCCCTTTCCCAAGTTGCTTCATCCTCAGAATGGTGCGACCATTGAACTTTGAGAAACTTGATATTATGACGTCGAGTGGTACGCTCGGCCTGATCGAGGATACGAATGGGGTACTCTCGATATGTAAGATTATCTTGGAGATCAAGCGTTTCGTGGTCCACTCCACGGATAGGATCCGAGAAGCAACGCCTGAGTTGAGAAACGTGGAAGACATCGTGGACTCTGGAGAGATGCGGAGGTAGTTCCAACTGGTAGGCAACTTCTCCTCGTTTAGCGAGAATGCGAAAAGGTCCAATGTAACGAGGAGCCAATTTGCCTTTGATACCGAAACGATGGTTTCCCTTCAGAGGGGTAACCCGAAGGTAAGCCTTCTCGTCAACCTCGAAAGTCATAGCCTTATGTTTTCGGTCATATTGACTCTTCTGACGAGATTGGGCTGTTTTCAACTTTTCACGAACGATGCGAACTTGCTCTTCTGCTTCCTGAATCATATCCGGGCCAAAGAATTGTCTTTCCCCGGTTTCTGACCAGTTAAGGGGTGTTCGACACCGTCGTCCATAGAGAACTTCAAAAGGGGCTTTACCCAAGCTAGATTGATAGCTGTTGTTGTAAGCGAATTCGGCAAATGGAAGGCATTTCTCCCACTCCATTCCGAATGAGATAACAGAGGCTCGAAGCATGTCTTCTAGAATCTGGTTGACGCGTTCTACCTGACCACTAGATTGAGGGTGAAAAGCGGTGCTAAAAGAAAGGCGGGTTCCCATAGCATTTTGGAAACTTTCCCAAAATCGAGAGGTGAAAAGACTTCCTCGATCCGAGTTAATTTCCAAAGGAACACCATGGAGGGACACTATTCGGAAGATGTATAAGTCTGCCAATTGACTAGTAGTTATACTCTCACGAACAGGTAAGAAATGGGCCACTTTGGAAAGACGATCGACAACGACGAAGATAGCATTATTCCCTCTCTTGGTCCTGGGAAAACCAGTAATGAAATCCATACCAATTTTATCCCATTTCCATTCAGGAATAGCTAAGGGTTGAAGGGTGCCAGCAGGCCGTTGATGCTCTGCTTTTACACGACGGCAGACGTCGCAGTTAGCAATATACTGAGCAATTTCTCTCTTCATCCTAGTCCACCAGAACCTCTGGCGTAGGTCCTGATACATCTTGGTACTACCGGGATGAATGGTGAGAGGAGATTCATGAGCCTCCTTAAGGATCAACTGCCGTAGATGCTGGTTCTTGGGAACCACTAGACGGTTCTCAAAGTACACAACACCATGATCATTTGTGGAGAAACAACTAGCACTTCCGCTAGCAATGTTCTCCTTGATTTTAGATATTCCCTTATCTCGCTTTTGGGCAGCGATGATTTGATCCGTAAGAGTAGGTTTTGCCACCAAGGTCGAAAGAAATCCTTGAGGAACAATGTGAAGGTTAAGCTTCCGAAATTCCTCATGGAGAAGCGGTTGACTTTGTTGTAACATCAGGTTGTTACAATAAGACTTACGACTTAGCGCATCAGCCATGACGTTGGCTTTCCCTGGGGTGTAAGTTATTCCTAAGTCGAAATCTGTGATCAACTCGACCCAACGTCTTTGCCTGAGATTCAAATCCGGTTGGGTGAAGATGTACTTCATACTTTGGTGATCAGTGAATATTTCGCAGCGATTACCAAGGAGGTAATGTCGCCAGGTTTTAAGTGCATAGACTACGGCTGCAAGCTCTAGATCATGACTAGGATAATTCTCCTCATGTGGGTGCAATTGCCGTGAAGCGTAAGCAATTACGTGTCGATCTTGCATGAGAATGCAACCTAGTCCTTGTCGCGAGGCGTCGCAGCAGATAACAAAGTCCTTAGAGAAGTCTGGCGGTACCAGTACGGGAGCAGAAGTCAGGCGTCTTTTCAGTTCCTGAAATCTGTGCTCACATTGTGGAGTCCATTCGAACTTTTTATCTTTCTTGAGGAGTTCGGTTAGAGGTTTAGCAACTTTGGAGAAATTTTCGACAAAGCGACGGCAATAGCTCACTAAGCCCAGAAAACTCCGAACTTGCTTGACCGATTCAGGTGGAGTCCAATTAAGGACGGCTTGAACTCGCTCAGGGTTAACAGCAATACCTTTACCAGATATTACATGACCCAGATAGGTCACTTCTGACAACCAAAATTCACATTTAGAGAATTTGGCATAAAGACGATGCTCTCGAAGTTTCTTCAACACTAGCCTTAGATGTTCGGCATGTTCTTCCTCGCTCTTGGAGTAGATGAGTATATCATCGAGGTAAACCACGACGAATTTATCCAAATACTCCATGAAGATTGAGTTCATTAACCGAGAAAAGGTGGCTGGAGCGTTGGTTAAACCGAAGGACATGACGGTGTACTCGTATTGGCCATAACGAGTAACAAAGGCCGTTTTAGGAATGTCTCTGTTTCTGATTTTGATTTGATGGTAGCCCAACCTCAAATCCATTTTGGAGAAGACTGAGGATCCAGCGAGCTGATCATACAGGTCGTTGATCCTGGGAAGCGGATATTTGTTCTTGATTGTGACCAAATTGACAGGTCGATAATCTAGAACCATCTGGTCCGTACCATCCTTCTTCTTGACGAAGAGGACGGGGCAAGCCCACGGAGATGAACTAGGTCGGATGAAACCCTTTTCAAGGACTCATCGAGTTGTTTCTTAAGCTCGGCTAGTTCTAGTGGTGCCATCTTATAGGGTCTTCTAGCAATCGGGACGGTTCCTGGAATGAGGTCTATTACGAACTCCACATCCCTGTCAGGTGGAACACCTGGCAATTCCTCTGGGAAGACATCCGGGAAGTCACGGACTACCGGGACGTCCTCAAGGTCTGGCAAAGGGCCGGCGTTAAGAGAATATAACCGCCGCTTGGCTATTCGGGTCAAGACATTGACTATCTTCCCCGAAGGATGAGTGAGTTGAACAGTCCTAGAGAAGCAATCAATTTTGGCATGATGAGCTGACATCCAGTCCATACCCAAAATGATATTAATATCCGAAGATTTGAGAGCTATGAAAGATGCAAGGAAAACAAGTTTGTCGACTTGGATTTTATTTCCATAACTTACCCTGGAGGTTTGCCATCTAGAACCGGGAGTAGAAATTTCCATAGTGGATGGCATGCCACAGAATGCGGTGTTATGCAAACGAGCATAGTTCTCGGATATAAATGAATGAGAGGCTCCTGTATCGAAAAGAACAGATGCCGGGTGGCAATTAACAAGGAGCGTACCGAGAACGACGTTGGGATCCTCTTGAGCTTCTTCGGCAGAGATGCAGTTGACATGGCCACGTGTAGCGGTGGCCGGCTTGGCGTGGAACACTTTCCCTGTCGGCTTGCCACGGCCAACAGCTTTAGCAGGTTGGTTGGGGTTGGTCTGGGGACACTCACGCATATAGTGGCCAGATTCCCCACACTTGAAACAAGTCACGGAACTGGTACGTGGAGGAGCACTATTGGTTGGACCACCATAGGGCTTGGCGGGTGCAGACTGTTGAACGGGGCGAGGCGCCTGGAAGGATGGCCTCGGTGTGAACCTGGGTGGCAGGGCAGTGTTGGGCACCCACACGCGGCGCTTCTGAGGACCAGCACCGGATGAGGAACCCACGTCACGGCCATGCTTGCGTGTTGCGTCATAATCAGTCTGACCAGTCTCAGCACTGATGGCCTTGTTAACAAGCTTCTGAAAAGATGTGCACTCATGCAGACGGAGGTCGCGGCGAAGCTCAGGACTAAGCCCCTTACGGAACCTTGCTTGCTTCTTGGCATCGGTAGAAACTTCCTCAGTGGCATATCGTGCGAGGTTACCGAACTCCCTGCTATAAGCATCCACAGAGAGTCGGCCCTGAGTGAAACTGCAAAATTCCTCACGTTTACGGTCCATGAGACCCTCCGGAATGTGATGTTCACGGAAAGCCTCGCTGAATTCAGCCCAAGTAGTGACATGGCCCGCTGGGTGCATAGCTCCATAATTCTCCCACCAGAGACTGGCGGGGCCTTCAAGCTGATATGCAGCAAAGGTGACCTTGTCAGCCTCGGCTACTAGCGCGGAGCGCAGTTTGTGAGAAATACTGCGAAGCCAGTCATCAGCGTCGAGAGGCTCGACGGAGTGGTGGAACGTGGGTGGATGTAACTTGATGAAATCACTGAGTGACACCACATTAGTCCTCTGATGGTGTGCTGTGTTCTGTTCAATACGCTCCAACAAACGGTTGGTCTCCCACTTGTTTCTTTCGGCTTCCATCATAACCTCGGCTAGGGAAGGAGGATGAGGCAGATTTGCATTCCTGACTTCACTGCCTTCGGCCTGCTCTTGAGGAGCAGGGTTATTGCGCGTGTTGACCATCCTAGGTAAACAAGACAATGATTTAGTCAGAATGATAAGATTCCGACATAGAATACAGAATGTAAGGAGTAACTCGGAATGCAAGATGATCATCCGTATGACATGGTAGATACAGAAACTGCTTCTTTATTCCATCGTCATACACACCATACAAGGTTTAGTACAAGACCAAACAAGGTACTATTACGGTGAAAAGAGGATTACATCTCATCGGAGGCATCCCAAGCTCCTATACATTATTTTTCTACACCTCCGGAAGGCGGTACAAACTAGGTCATATCCCACGAGTCACGCAGGACGATAGACGACATAGATGGTACGAACTAGTGATACCACCACTAACTCAGACCGATCCGTAGTAGTTCTCGTAGAAGTCACCTCCATAGCCTGGAAGCTCAACATGATCATCCGGGAACAGACGATCTCGCGGAGCTTGTGGACCATAGGGACTAGGATGAGGTCTTGGACCAACAGACGGTGGCCTGCGGGGACCACGAGGTGGGGTGATGCCTCCTACATCACGCCAACCCATCACGTCTGGCAGAGCAGATCTCACAGGATAGAGATCGCGCATATCCGAATATCCAGCTTGCACCGCCGGTGCAAACCGAGTCAACGTGGCCCAATGGTCAGCACGGGTATTGAAAAGCTCTAGCCTTAGGGCCCGATTTTCACGGTCCTTATCCTCGAGCATCTCAGCAGTGGTGCGAGTCCGTGAATCCTCCTGAGTGGGGTCAGCATAGATAGCCTGGAGATACCCTTGTGCTCCCGGAAGTGATCCTGGCATATACCGGAAATCAGAGTCCCAAAATAGGCCAGACCTGACTCGCATGATGGTCATCATAGAGTAGGCGGCGTCCTACACAGCCATCTCAATAGTAACCCCGAGTCCATAGGAGCAGTGAAGGGGCTCGGTGGATCCAGGATAGGATGGAAATATCCTGACAGTGCAGAGATACTGGCTTTGATTAAAGTCTCAGAATTGCTCTTCGACCGTGTACTCAGGATACCAACGGTATCCAGCCTCAGTCATTACCCTGACCAACATGGTAGTATGGCCGGGTACATCTAGGCATTGAGTCAGGCGAACCACTTGATTAAGGTCGCGAGTGGCCATCTGAAAGCACAACCATAATGCAAAGGCATTAGAATTTCTAGCAAAATTTTGGTAGCATAACAGCTGTAAATGCTCAAGAAGGATTTTGAGACATTTGACAAAGGATTTCATACACACTCAACAGCATCATATCAAAGTTCTGAGTCCATCCTAACAACATAATGTGACAGTAGAACTGAACTAGGCTTGTATCCATCCAACCTATAAGGTACTACTGATTAGTAACACATGATCCTGATAGAGAGAATAGATCCTAATTCCTTAACCCCCGGTGGAAGAATAGACTGACTCAGATCAGAATGTCATAATATAAAGGAGTAAAAAGAGCCTTACGTTCCAACCCACAAACAATTCCCTTACATATAACTAAAGAATTTCTAGACTCAACATCGACCAGTTTGGCTTGGAGAACCTACAGGCAGTCCGGCTCTGATGCCAACGCTGTCAGGACCCCGACTCGATGTCACATCGATCTAGCTTGTAACACCTCATATCACTTTGCGGCCTCACGCACGGTATCCCCACGGGTGTTGCCTTACCTTTTCCCGGGACCGTTTGCGCCTTTTGGCTCACGTATATGATAGTGTCGCTAGCATCCATATGATAAGGAGCCCGGGCTGACATGACTAGTTGTAAACCCAAAGTGGCGCAGACTTACAGGGACAGGCATCCATGACCTAGCTTAGAACGTGTCGGTCATCAGCATGTGGGTCCGGGCTGTAGCACTGGGCTAGCAGGACTCCGGTAAACCGGGCTGTAGCGGGCTAACAGGACTCCGGTACTCAGTGCGTGACATTTCCCCGAAGGGACAGACACAGGAACAAAGAAGGACACATGCCGGCCAGCCTAAGTGTTCCAGAGCAGTAGCAAGCTACCATGGCTCAGCGGTAACACTAGGAGACATTTCCCGGTAAGAGAGGCTACTAAAGATAAACAACTAGATAGTCAGATCCCACACATACCAAGCATTTCAATATCATACACACAATATGCTCGATATGTGCAAATACAACATGGCATCACAACATGACTCTATGACACAAGTACTTTATTTAAGGCTCAGAGAGCCATACATAACATACACATAGGTACGGGTCACACGACCCAGCATTCAAGTCATACAGTCATACAAACCAGCAGCGGAAGTAGCTTGTCTGGGTACAGACAACTAGTAAAATAAAAGAGGCTTGGAAAGCCTAGCTATACTATGTGGTCCTTCACAAGCTCAGGATCACCACCTGGGCCTTAGCCTACTCATTGATGTCAACGTCTACGAAGAACCCATCAGAAGGGGTTGCAGCGTCTTCTGTAAAAATGTAAATTATAGCAACATGAGTACAAAGGTACTCAGCAAGACTTACATCAGATCCTACATACATGCACATTATCAAGAAGGGTTGGTGGAGTTATTGCAGCAAGCCAGCTTTGACTCTTGGCTAGGCTATCCTACGAGACTCCAACTTGAAATGGTTTTGCGTACACGAGTCCACTACTCACCACTTCAATACACTACCGAGGATCCACCTCCGTCTTCCTACGGAAGAGCCATCCTCGGCACTCACACTTATCTTGAAGCTTTTAGTAGTTTCCATTTACTTGTCTATGAACTGTATAGGCAACCAAGTAGTCCTTTACCGCGGACGCGGCTATTCGAATAGATCATGATAACCCTGCAGGGGTGTACTTCTTCATACATGTTTCCACCACTTAGCGTCTGCACACGACATGTGCTCGGCAGACTTCAAGCGAAAGCCGACGTGGGTGTAGACCACGACCTACCTAAACACCTAAGTCTCTAGTCTAGGTTTATCGCCTATCCAGGTTCCATCCGCAGGCAGTCCGGCCGAGGTTTCCCATACGGCCCCGAATGATGTGAAAATGGTTCCCGAGATACCTAACGGGTATTCGGTACACCCGGCCACGTACCTACCGCATCACAGCCCACCCCTACGGTCAGCGCTGTCCACGGCCTCCAGTAGGCTACAAACACCAGAAACTACTTGCAACTCCTGGACAGAGAGCTAGGGTGAATAAGAAGTCGAGCGGGGTCATATTTCAGGGCCCAATGCATGGTAGTAGCTGTATCTTAAATCACACATACAGATCTCAGTGCTTAAGGTCGGCTTCAATGAAACAACCCACCATGTACTCCTACATGGCCTCTCATCGATACCTTTACCAAATCGTGTTCACCACACCACTCTCATTACCGACATAATCATTTCACTCTAGCCCATCACCCAGATGAACCAGACCTGACACGACTCTAAGCATAGCAGGCATATCAAGGTAGGAACAACACATACATATGGCTCAATCAACTCCTACACATGCTAGTGGGTTTCATCTAGTTACTGTGGCAATGACAGGTCATGCAGAGGAAATGGGTTCAACTACCGTAGCACACAGCAGTTTGAAACGCGTTGTCTTAATGCAGTAAAAGAGAGCAGGAGCGAGAACATGGGATTGTATTGATATGATCAAATGGTTGGTTGCTTGCCTGATGGTTCGATGCACTGATACGGTTCTTCGTTAGGGTAATCACGGTACTCCTCGGAGGCAGAACCTGCCGCAAGAACACCGATACACAACCATCACCAAACAATGTGCAACAATATGATGCATGCATGAAACATGGCAATATGAGTGTGTTGGGCTAATGCAACTAAGACCAGAAGGGTTTGAACCAATTTGAATCAAAGATTCAAATTTCAAACTCAAACATGGCCCTTTAAAGTGTTTTTCCTTGTTCTGCATTAAACATCAGGTTAACTTGTTTAATCATGCATGAAAATAGTACAGATGGATAGATTGGATTTTTGTGATCATTTTTCATATATAATTTGTCTGATTTGGAGTTACAGAATAAAAGTTATGAATTTTTGAAGTTTAAACTATATTCTGGAATTTCCTATATTAGATTAATTCCAGAAAATCAATTACTGCGTCAGCCTGACGTCAGTGTGACGTCAGCAGGTCAACGGGACACGTCCGGGTCAAACCTGACAGTGGGTCCCGCGTGTCAGTGTGATTAGATTAGTTAAAGTTTAATTAAAACTAAACCTGTTTAATTAACAGGGCTGGGCCCCACCTGTCATTGACTCAGGAGAGTCAACCAGGGCCCACCCGTGGTCAAACCCAGGTCGGCTGCACCGGCGTTTAGCCGACGGCGAGCCCGACGCGGCGGCGGAAGTGATTTTTGCCGTTCCGGCAACCAAACGAGCCGCGGAGGCCACCGGAGAGGAGCTGAGGTCGAGCCGCAGCTCTTGGTGGAGTCCGTTGGGGTCGGGGTGGCCGGAGTTGGCGCCGGCGACGACTTTGGCGGCCACCGGAGTTCGGCCGAAGTCGAACTTGTCGCTAGGGGGGGTCGGTGAGGTGCGGGGAGTAGCTAGTTAGGTGCTACGTGATGCGGTGAGCATGATGGACACCGTGGAGTGGTCGGAGGGTGACCGGGAGCACGTCGGCGACGAGCTCCACGGTGGTGGGTGCGGTTGAGCTCTGGGAGGTCGCTACACGGCTCGGGAGCAAGAAAAGAAGAGAGGGGAAGATGGCTAAGCTCACGGGGAGTTCGACGAAGCCCTTGGTGCGGCCGGGGACGGACCGGAGCGACGACGGCGTTGAAGGGGATCTTCGGCGATGGCGGTTCGGTCGAGGTCGATGCAGTGGGCTCGGGCCTTGCGAGCGCTCGGGGCTCGGCTTGCTCGAAGGAGAGGAGGGTAGCGGAGCTCCTGGACACGGCGGCACGGCGTGGGGTCGACGGAGGGCGTGGCTACGGCGAGGGGGTGGCGGCGATGGCGTCGGCCATGGCGGGGGAGCGCGAGAGAGAGGGGTTGGGGGAGAATGGAGGTGTCCTGCGGGTTCACGGCGCTGCGTGGAGCTCATCCATCCAGCCCCGAGGCGAGGAGGTGGAGCAGGGCGGCAGCCAGCTGCGTGGCGCGCGCTGCGGTCGCCGTCAGGCACCTGCCTGCCTGCCTGGCCGGCAAGCAACTCGCTGGAGCGGCGCTGGGCTGGGCCGGCAGGTGGGCCGGGTGCTGGGCGCCAGGTAAGGTTTTCTATTTTTTTCTGTTTTCTGTTTTTTTAATACTTCTGCAACTTTGGTGAATTAAATAAAATACTTAGGCAACTCCTAAAATCACCAAACTACTCCTGGTCCATAGTTGGATTATTTCCAACATGAAACATTTTAGTTTGGGGATATTTGAGCATTTAAATATTTTATATAATTTTAAATGCCCAAATTCAAATATTTATGATTTAATTCACAAACCCTAAGATGGCCTAGGAAAATGTGCATCACTTTTGGCAGAGGTTCTGAACCAAGACAAAAATGATGGGCATTTTAGAAGGGCATTTCAGGTTCATTGAAAAAGTTTTTAGTAAACCCTAGTTGGTTTCAGAGGGGGCTGGGGGTTCTGTCATCCCCATTTCAGGTTTCTGATGAAAGAATAAACATGATGCAACACTCTAATGCATGAACTAGCTAGGGTGTGACAAGACCGATGTGCCAGGTGTCGTTCAGTTATTCGCTGGTGTTGCCTTGTCATTGCTTGCGTGTCATGCATTGCATATCATGTCATCATGTGCATTCCATTCGCATACGTGTTCGTCTCATGGCCCGAGCATTTTCCCCGTTGTCCGTTTTGCAATCCGGCATTCCGTTCTCCTCCGGTGGTCATTTCTACCTTTCTTTCTTGTGTGGGGATTAAACATTTCCGGATTGGACCAAGACTTGTCAAGCGGCCTTGGTTTACTAGCGGTAGATCGCCTGTCAAGTTTCGTATCATTTGGACTTCGTTTGATACTCCAACGGTTAACCGAGGGACCGAGAAGGCTTCGTGTGTGTTGCAGCCCAACACCCTTCCATTTTGGCCCAAAACCCACCTAACTCTGCTCCATCATCTCAGTCGTTCGATCACGATCGCATGGCCGAAAACCGCACCTCATTTGGAGCTTCCTAGCTCCCTCTACCTCTATAAATAGACCCCTTCATTTTCGCTTTCGGATCTTTTCCCTGAAACCCTAAAACTCCTCCCTCAGCGCCGCCGGACATGTCCACTCCGCCACCGGACGCGTCCGCCGCCTCCCGCCACGTCGCTCCGCCCAGTAGCAGGCTGCCACATCATCACATCGCCGCCCTCACCCAATCGGCGCCTGCCACCTCAGCCTGCGCGCTGCCCCACTTCGCCGCGGCCCGCCGAGCCCATCTGAGACCTGCACAGGCCCGGATCCCCGCCACCGCGCTCGCTTCAGGTTCCGCTCGAGGGGAGGAGCCCCTCGATGATGCAGCTCGTCGCCGGGGCCCGCTGTGTCGCTGCCGCTGATGTCTCAGGCGAGAGCCTCGCCGTCTGGCCTTCTTCCCGTCCTCCCCGTGCTCTCTCTCATGTCCTCTCTCTCTCTTCTTCACAGGGCAACCCCGCCATGTAGTCTCGGGTCGCCTAGTACACCGTCCTCCGCCGCCGAGGGCCGGATCCACCAGTTCCCGGCCTGATCTGCCCGTTCCGTCGTCCCTGACCTCCACCCTCGCCGGCCCTGTCGTGCGCCGCCGCCATGACCGCTCGGGAGCGAGCAGAGGAGCCGCTCGCTCCCCTTGCCCGTTGACCTCACCCCCGCGCGGGCCAGCGCCCCGCCTTCGGCCCACCTCCAGCCGGCCTGCCTCGGCCTGCCTCTCCCTCCCTTCTTGGGCCGAGCCCACTTGGGTGAGGCCACCGCCCCCTCCTTTTTTTTCTCTCTCTCGTTGGGCCGGCCAGTTTCGGCCCAGCTCTATATTTTTTTTCTGCCTGAACATTTTTCCTATTTAT
Organism: Triticum dicoccoides; assembly: GCF_002162155.2. Lineage (NCBI taxonomy): Eukaryota > Viridiplantae > Streptophyta > Magnoliopsida > Poales > Poaceae > Triticum > Triticum dicoccoides. Next base: position 387,415,847 of record NC_041392.1, on the reverse strand, counting down.
CCAGAGATCGCCAGTTTTGCAGAATAGTCCCCCTAGTTCATGCATTTAATAACTCACTAACCGTGCATCAGATTAAAATGTTTTACATATGAAACTTGCTCAGAATTTTGTGTAGATTAATAATATCCAACTTTCATCTATGTTTGAAATGTTAAAAAATGTTGTTTGCATTAATTTGCTCCTATGCCATGTTAAAATGATTTAATTCATAACTAAATAACCGTAACTCCGATTTTAATAATCTTTATATGTAACTGGGGTAGAAAAATGCCTAATTTAACATGGTGCACTCATCTTGCATGTTTAAGAACTCTAAAATAATGTTTAGGGCAGAACATTACCAAACCTAATATATGCATATGAGGAGTTTCCGGAATTGTTCTTCGTTGCTTCCGGCCTCATTTAACCTTGACTAGATAGGTAGTTTACATTTGCTTCACCCTCTTGCCATGTTAATCAACATTTAATATTGTTGGGGTACATAAACGAGAGAGAACTAAATAATTGATGTGGTGTTTTGTCAATATGCATCCCGATGCATATTGAGCTCCACTTAATTTGTAGGATTGTTTGTGCACTTTGCCATGCCATGCATACTCAAACCGGACATGCATCATACTTGATTGTGCATCCTGCCATGTTCATGTCGTGGTTGTTTACTATGTTGTTTGCTTCTTTCCGGTGTTGCTTCTTCGGGTTGGTTCCGTTAACGTCGAGTTTGTGAGGATCCGTTCGTCTACGTCCGTTTATCTTCTTCATGGACTCGTTCTTCTTCCTTACGGGATTTCAGGCAAGATGATCATACCCTCGAAATCACTACTATCTTTGCTATGCTAGTTTGCTCGCTCTTTTGCTATGCCAATGCTACGATGCCTACCATTTGCTTGTCAGCCTCCCAAATTACCATGTCAAACCCTTAACCCCCCATGTCCTAGCAAACCGTTGATTGGCTATGTTACCGCTTTGTTCAGCCCCTCTTATAGCGTTACTAGTTGCAGGTGAAGATTGGAGGCGTTCCTTGTTGGGACATTTATTTACTTGTTGGGATATCACAATATATCTTATTTAATTAATGCATCTATATACTTGGTAAAGGGTGGAAGGCTCGGCCTTATGCCTGGTGTTTTGTTCCACTCTTGCCGCCCTAGTTTCCGTCATATCGGTGTTATGTTCCCGGATTTTGCGTCCCTTACACGGTTGGGCTATAATGGGAACCCCTTGACAGTTCGCCTTAAGTAAAGCTTCTCCAGCAATGCCCAACATTGGTTTTGCCATTTGCCACCTAGCCTTTTTCTTTTCCCTTGGGGGTCGCGCGCCCAAGGGTCATCATTATTTACCCCCCCCCCGGGCCAGTGCTCCTCTGAGTGTTGGTCCAACCTGTCAGCTGCCGGTGGCCACCAGGGGCAACTCTGGGCTGGCTTGCCCGTACCTAGGACAATCTGAGTGTGCCCTGAGAAAGAGATATGTGCAGCTCCTATCGGGATTTGTTGGCACATTCGGGCGGTGTTGCTGGTTTAGTTTTACCCTGTCGAAATGTCTTGTTGTACCGGGATACCGAGTCTGATCGGAATGTCTCGGGTGGAGGTCTATTCCTTCGTTGACCGTGAGAGCTTGTGATGGGCTAAGTTGGGACACCCCTGCAGGGATTGGAACTTTCGAAAGCCGTGCCCGCGGTTATGGGCAGATGGGAATTTGTTAACGTCCGGTTGTAGAAAACCTAAAGTTGACCTTAATTAAAATGAATCAACCGCGTGTGTAACCATGATGGTCTCTTTCCGGCGGAGTCCGGAAAGTGAACACGGTGTTGGGGTTATGTTTGACGTAGGTTGTTCTAGGATCACTTCTTGATCATAGTTTTATCGACCATGCTTTTGCCTTCTCTTCTCGCTCCCTTTTGCGAATAGGTTAGTCACCATATATGCTAGTCGCTTGCTGCAGCTCCACCTCATACCTTTACCTTACCCATAAGCTTAAATAGTCTTGATCGCGAGGGTGCGAGATTGCTGAGTTCCCGTGGCTCACAGATACTTCCAAAACCAGCTTGCAGGTGCCGATGAGTCCGTGCAGATGACGCAACCAAGCTCAGGAGGAGCTCGATGAAGATCTTGTCCTTTTGTGTTGTTCCGTTCTAGTTGATCAGTAGTGGAGCCCAGTTGGGGTCGATCGGGGACCGTGTCGCATTTGGGGTTCTTCTTTTATTTTGGTTTCGTAGTCGGACCTTGATTGTATCTGGTTGTTGTAATGCTTTATTCATGTAATTGTGTGAAGTGGCGATTGTAAGCCAACTATGTATCTCTTTCCCTTATGTATTACATGGGTTCTGTGAAGATTATCTCACTTGCGACATTGCTTTCAATGCGGTTATGCCTCTAAGTCGTGCTTCGACACGTAGGAGATATAGCCGCATCGAGGGCGTTACATGAAGTTTTTTACTTGGATCATCTTCGATCCCTATGTGCTCGTGCTGAAACCCCAACTAGCTTAGTTGAGGGCAAATCTTTAGATGTGCATGCTTGTTATGTGCGACACCGCATATCTGAAAAAGGGAAACTTTTACTGGATCAAATTCATCGTTTGTAGTGCTATGCTTGGAATTTATGTGAAATATATGATTGTACTTGTTGTTCTAAAGACCCTAAGAAACACCTTCTTTACCAATGTGAGTTTAGTGATAATGGAATAGTATCTTCGTCTACTAAGGGTGTTCATAATTACTATGATGTTCAACAAATTGAAGAATTTGTTGCTTTTAGGGGTACTTGTGAAATTGCTTCTTCTATTGAAGAGTGTGATACTACTCTCTACAAATCTGAAAATTTGGCCATACTTAAATATTGCTATGATAATTATGTTTCTAATCATTATATTAAACCATATATTGAGGACTCCTCCGCTAATGGTATATATGATTACTATGATGTGGGCTCCAGACCTTCCCTTTTCATGCAAATTCAATGATAATGAAACCTTAGCTTCTTATGCTAATGGTACATATGATTACTATGATGTGGAACGAATAGAAGAATTTGTTACTTTTAAGGCTGCTTGTGAAATTGAATCTTTGTTTAAAGAGTTTGAAGATTTTGATGATTCAGTTTATAGACCTGAAAAATTAGCTATCCTTAAATATTGCAATGAGAATTATAAATACAATTATGATATTGCTGAATTTATTGAGAAAGTCTCCGCTGTCCGAGAAGAGACTAATATTTTGCGGGAGTCTATGGAAGAAGAAATTGATGAAACTGTGAGCTCATTAGGTGAAAAAGATGATGAGGAGAGCGATGAACAAAAGGAGGAAGATCAGATTAGCTACCCATTCCCACCTTCTAATGAGAGTAACTCTCCAACTCATACATTATTTAATGTCCCTTCGTTCTTACCGAAGGATGAATGCCATGATAATTGCTATGATCCCGTTGATTCGTTTGAAATATCCCTTTTTGATGATGCTTTCTATGCTTGTGGCCAAGATGCCAATATGAATTATGCTTATGGAGATGAACTTGCTATGGTTCCTTATGTTGAACATGAAATTGTTGCTATTCCACCCACGCATGATAGTCCCATTATCTTTTTGAATTCTCCTGACTACACTATATCAGAGAAGTTTGCCATTATTAAGGATTATATTAATGGGTTGCGTTTTACTACTACACATGATTATTTTGATAGATATAATATGCATGTGCTTGCTGCTCCTACTTGCAATTATTGTGAGAGAGGAACTATATCTCCACCTCTCTATGTTACCCACACGATAAAATTGCAAGAAACTGTTTATACTATGCATTGGCCTTTACTAGGTGTGCATGAATTGTTCTTTTATGACATGCTGATGCATAGGAAGAGATTTAGACTTCGTTGTTGCATGATATATGTTACTTTTTTCTCACTACTAAATCACAAATCATTGTTAAATAAAATTGGCTTTGATATACCTTGTGATCCGGGTGGATTCATTACTTGAGCACTATATGCCTAGCTTAATGGCTTTCAAGAAAGCGCTGCCAGGGAGACAACCCAGAAGTTTTAGAGAGTCATTTATTTCTGTTGAGTGCTTTTATATAGTTTAAGAACAAAAATATTAAAGAGGGGAACCCAAAACTTTTCAAAAAGGAAAGTGAAAGTGAGAGAGACAAGCATTGTTGAAGTGGGGGAGCTCCTTGAACTTTGTTCATGCTCACGGAAACTTTGTGAATCTTGATTACAGAAAATTTTCGACAAAAATAATTATCCCCTTGTACAATTCCATTGTATTATAAAATAATGTGCCAAGATTTGCCTTTAGGATGTTTACAATGCTTGTTGGTTTGTGCGGTGCAGAACAGAAACTTTGGCTGTAGTGCGCGTTTTTACAATTTTTTTACTGGAACGTCAAACGGTTCTGAAACTTTTTGCGCTGTGTTTCTATACAATTTGTTTATTTTTACTAATTTGTTCAGAATTTTTGGAGTACCAGAAGTATGGTGAATATTCAGATTACAACAGACTGTCCTGTTTAAGACAGATTCTGTTTTGATGCATAGTTTGCTTGTTTTGATGAAACTATCAATTTCTATCAGTGGACGAAACCATGGAAAAGTTATATTACAGTAGCTACAATGCAAAAACAAAATATGAATTGGTTTGCAACAGTACTTAGAGTAGTGATTTGCTTTATTATACTAACGGATCTTACCAAACTTTCTGTTAAGTTTTGTGTGATTGAAGTTTTTAAGTTTTGGGAGAGATCACGATGGATGAAGGAATAAGGAGTGGCAAGAGGCTAAGCTTGGGGATGCCCGAGGCACCCCAAGGAAATATTCAAGGACTCCCAAGCAACCAAGCTTGGGTATGCCCCGGAAGGCATCCCCTCTTTCTTCTAACGATCATCGGTAATTTTACTTGGAGCTATATTTTTGTTCGTCACATGATATGCGTAAATCTTGGAGCATCTTTTGCATTTAGTTTTCACTTTTCTTTGATGCACCATGCTGGTATGAGATAGTCCTTGGTTGATTTATAGAATGCTCATTGCACTTCACTTATATCTTTTGAGTATGGCTTTATAGAATTCTTCATGTGCTTCACTTATATATTTTGAAGTTTGGATTGCCTGTTTCTCTTCACATAGAAAACCGCCATTTGTAGAATGCTCTTTTGCTTCACTTATATTTGTTAGAGCGTGGGCATATCTTTTGTAGAAAGAATTAAACTCTCTTGCTTCACTTATATCTATTTAGAGAGATGACATGAACTGGTCATTCACATGGTTAGTCATAAAATCCTACATAAAACTTGTAGATCACTAAATATGATATGTTTGATTCGTTGCAATAGTTCTGCGATATAAAGATGGTGATATTAGAGTCATGCTAGTGGGTACCTGTGGATTGTAGAAATACTTGTGTTGAAGTTTGTGATTCGCGTAGCATGCACGTATGGTGAACCGTTATGTGATGAAGTCGGAGCATGATTTATTTATTGAGTGTCTTCCTTATGAGTGGCAGTCGGGGACGAGCGATGGTCTTTTCCTACCAATCTATCCCCCTTGGAGCATGTGCTTAGTACTTTGTTTCAATGACTAATAGATTTTTGCAATAAGTATGTGAGTTCTTTATGACTAATGTTGGGTCCATGGATTATACGCACACTCACCCTTCCATCATTGCTAGCCTCTTCGGTACCGTGCATTGCCCTTTCTCACCTCGAGAGTTGGTGCAAACTTCGTCGGTGCATCCAAACCCCGTGTTACGATACACTCTATCACACATAAGCCTCCTTATATCTTCCTCAAAACAGCCACCATACCTACCTATCATGGCATTTCCATATCCATTCCGAGATATACTGCCATGCAACTTCCATCATCTTCATATACATGACTTGAGCATCATTGTCATATTGCTTTGCATGATCGTAAGATAGCTAGCATGATGTTTTCATGGCTTGTCTGTTTTTTGATGTCATTGCTATGCTAGACCATTGCACATCCCGGTACACTGTCGGAGGCATCTATATAGAGTCATATCTTTGTTCTAGTATCGAGTTGTAAGTAAATAAAAGTGTGATGATCATCATTATTAGAACATTGTCCCATGTGAGGTTATCAAAATAAAAGAGGCCAAAGAAGCCCAAATAAAAAAAGGCCAAAGAAGCCCACCAAAAAATGAGAGAGAGAGAGAGAAGGGACAATGTTACTATCCTTTTACCGCACTTGTGCTTCAGAGTAGCACCATGTTCTTCATATAGAGAGTCTCTTGAGTTATCACTTTCATATACTAGTGGGAATTTTCATTACAGAACTTTGCTTATATATTCTGATGATGGGCTTCCTCAAATGCCCGAGGTCTTCATGAGCAAGCAAGTTGGATGCACACCCACTTAGTTTCCAGTTCGAGCTTTCATACACTTATCACTCTTAGTGCATCCGTTGCATGGCAATCCCTACTCCTCACATTGACATCAATTGATGGGCATCTCCATAGCCCGTTGATTAGCCGCATCGATGTGAGCCTTTATCATTTTTGTCTTCTCCACACAAGCTCCACCATCATATTCTATTCCACCCATAGTGCTATGACCATGGCTCACGCTCATGTATTGCGTGAAAGTTGAAAAGGTTTGAGAACATCGAAAGTATGAAACAATTGCTTGGCTTGTCATCGGGGTTGTGCATGATTTGAATATTTTGTGTGGTGAAGATGTAGTATAGCCAGACCATATGATTTTGTAGGGATAACTTTCTTTGGCCATGTTATTTTGAGAAGACATGATTGCTTTATTAGTATGCTTGAAGTATTATTGTCTTAATGTCAAATGATAGACTATTGCTTTGAATCACTCGTGTCATAATATTCATGCCATGATTAGATTACATGATCAAGATTTTTCTAGGTAGCATTCCACATCAAAAATTATCTTTTTTATCATTTACCTACTCGAGGACGAGCAGGAATTAAGCTTGGGCATGCTGATACGTCTTCGTCATATCTATAATTTTTTATTGTTCCATGCCAATATTATACAACTTTCATATACTTTTGGCAACTTTTTATACTATTTTTGGGACTAACATATTGATCCAGTGCCCAGTGCCAGTTCCTATTTGTTGCATGTTTTTTGTTTCACAGAAAATCCATATCAAACGGAGTCCAAACGGGATAAAAACTGACGGAGATTTTTTTGGAATATATGTGAATTTTGGGAAGTGGAATCAACGGGAGACGATGCGCGAGGGGGCCACGAGGAAGGGGGGCGCGCCCCTGACCCTCGTGGACACCCCATAAGGCGGTTGGTGCCCTTCTTTCGCCGCAAGAAAGCTAATATCCGGATAAAAATCATGTTCAAATTTCAATCCAATCGAAGTTACAGATCTCCAGGAATATAAGAAACGGTGAAAGGCCAGATCTGGGAGCGCAGAAACAGAGAGAGACAGAGAGACAGATCCAATCTTGGAGGGGCTCTCGCCCCTCCCATGCCATGGAGACCAAGGACCAGAGGGTAAACCCTTCTCCCATCTAGGGAGAAGGTTAAGGAAGAAGAAGAAGGGGGGCTCTCTCCCCTCTCTCCCGGTGGCGCCGGAACGCCATCGGGGCCATCATCGCGACAACGATCTACACCAACAACTTCACCAACTCTTCCCCCCTCTATGCAGCAGTGTAACCCCTCTTTTACCCGCTGTAATATCTACTTAAACATGGTGCTCAATGCTATATATTATTTCCCAATGATGTAAATCCTATGATGTTTGAGTAGATCCGTTTTGTCCTATGGGTTAATTGATGATCGTGATTGGTTTGAGTTGCATGTTTTATTATTGGTGTTGTCCTATGGTGCTCTCTGTGTCGCACAAGCGTGAGGGATTCCCACTATAGGGTGTTCCAATACGTTCATGATTCGCTTATAGTGGTTTGCTTGAGTGACAGAAGCATAAACCCGAGTAAGGGGATTGTTGCGTATGGGATAAAGGGGACTTGATGCTTTAATGGTTGGGTTTTACCTTAATGATCTTTAGTAGTTGTGGATGATTGCTAGAGTTCCAATCATAAGTGCATATGATCCAAGAAGAGAAAGTGTGTTAGCTTATGCCTCTCCCTCAAATAAAATTGCAATAATGATTACCGGACTAGTTATCGATTGCCTAGGGACAAATAACTTTCTTGTGTCACAACAAGCTCTCTACTAAAACTAACTTAGTTGTGTCTTCATCTAAGCAGCCCCTACTTTTTATTTACGCGCTCTTTATTATCTTGCGAACCTATCCAACAACACCTACAAAGTACTTCTAGTTTCATACTTGTTCTAGGTAAAGCAAACATTAAGCGTGCGTAGAGTTGTATCGGTGGTCGATAGAACTTGAGGGAGTATTTGTTCTACCTTTAGCTCCTCGTTGGGTTCGACACTCTTACTTATCGAAAGAGGCTATAATTGATCCCATATACTTGTGGGTTTTCATGAAGCTACTAAATTACTTGATAATATTATGGAAATTTACTCACAATGGCATACCGAAAGAGCTCCTACTAGTAAAAAGGTTAATTGATTGAAGAAATTAGTACTTTGAGTGAAAAAGTTGATGCTCTTATGAAATTGGTTGCTATTAAAAGTGCTCCTATTGATTTTAATGATGTGCCTTTGTCTACTTTGATTTAGCAAAATAGTGATCCCGTAGATGTGAATGTTGTCTCGCGAAACAATTTCAATAACAATCCTTATAGAGGTAATTTTAATCCTATGCCTTTTCCTGGAAATTCCTCTAATAACTATGGTAATTCCTATGGTGATTCTTCTTACAATACTAATAGGAATCCCTCTGATCTTGAAATTAATATTAAAGAATTTATCAATGCTCAAAAGGTTTTCAATACTACGATAGAAGAAAAATTGAGTAAACTTAATGATGTGTCTAGAAGCATTGATAGAATCTCGCATGATGTAGAAAATCTCAAGATTAAAAATTTTCCACCCAAATTTGATCTCAGTGAATCAATTAAATATTTATATGTTTCAACGGATGAAAGTAAGAAAAGAACCGCTATGCTTAGAGCTAAAAGGCAATTTTTAGAAAGAGGATTTTCTACTGATTGCTTTCATAAAAATGATGAAGATCTTAAGATGATTGATGTTTCTTCTATTGATTCCTTTTTTAGTAAGATTAAAATTGATGATAAACGGACTTAAGAAGAGTCAACATTAGTTAGAAGGCATCCCAATAATTCAGATGGTGAAAGTCTTGATGAAAAAATTGCTAAAAGTGGGTTTGGAGAGGTCAAAACTTTAACTACTGATGTGCCCACTCTTTTGGATTATAAAGACTCTAATTATGGTAATTTCTCTTTGATTGAATGCATTTCTTTGTTGCAATCCATGATAAATTCACCTCATGTCTATGAACAAAATAAGGCTTTTACTAAACATACCGTAGATGCCATGATGAAAGCTTTAGAAGAGAAGTTGGAACTAGAGATCTCAATTCCTAGAAATTTTTATGATGAATGGGAACCTACCATTAAAGTCAAGATTAAGAATTATGAGTGTTTTGCTTTATGTGATTTGGGTGCTAGTGTTTCCACAATTCCGAAATCTCTATGTGATGTGCTTGGTCTTACCAATATTGAAGCATGTTCTCTTAATTTGCACTTGGCAGATTCCACTATTAAAAAGCCTTTGGGAAGAATTAATGATGTTCTTATTCTCGCAAATAGGAATTATGTGCCCATAGATTTCATTGTTCTTGATATTTATTGCAATCCATCTTGTCCTATCATACTTGGTAGACTGTTTTTTTGCACTATAGGTGTCCTGATTGATATGAAAGAAGAGAATATTAAACTTCAGTTTCCGCTAAGAAAGGGTATGGAACACTTCCCTAGGACAATAAATAAGCCACCATATAAATCAATCATGAGGACATCCTATGGGACTGAAACTAAAGATGACAATACTTGAATCTATGCATTATACCTAGCTAGGGGCATAAAACGATAGGGCTTGTTGGGAGGCAACCTAATGAAAAAAATATTTTGCCTTTTTCTTTCTGTTTTTGAGTGTTTGCACAATTATTCTACTGTTATGATTGTGTTTTTCATGTTTTATTTAGTGTTTGTGCCAAGTAAAGCCTTTGAGATTACATTTGGTGATAGTTGATTTGATCTTGCTAGAAAACAGAAACTTTTGCGTCCAGTAAAACAATTCTTTAAAATCATAGAAGCGCAAAAAGTTCTGAATTTTTTACACAACATTGATATATAAATTGCCTATGTGTCGTGGATTTGTCACGGTAGATGTCCTTAGTGTGAGGACTTAGTCGTGACGCCAACGCATCTATGTGGTTGCTTGAAGGGGTTGGTCGAAATAGAGAGACGCAAGGTTTTACCCAGGTTCGGCCCCTCACGGTGGTGGTAAAAGCATATATCCTTCTTCATTGATATTGATGATGATGATGAGCATGATTACAAGGGTGCTCTATCTCGAGAGCTATACACTTGTCTGTCTAACCCTAACTTGTCCAACTTGTAAAAACTTGTCCCTCTTGGGGTGCCCTGCCCCTCCTTATATAAGTTGAAGGGGCAGGTTACATGACTAGTCCTAGTAGGATTAGGATTACTCTATTACAAGTGGAGTCCTAGTCTTGCTTCCATTGTAAGGGAATATTCCTTCTGCCTTTTCTCTTAAGTTGGCCCACAATAACATAAGTCGTCCTTCCATGAACTGCCTTCTAGGCCTCCGGGTCTTGTCGCTCCTCTGACCCACCTGCCGGGTCACCAATGAATCACCTGGCTCGGCCGGGTCATCAGTGAGTGGAGAGATCCGGGCGCGTTACTTAGTGAGTCACCAAGTCAGGATAGATCACCAGTGAGTCACCAAGTACGGCTGGGTCATACCTCAGGGTATATCCCACACATTAGCCCCTAGTTTAATTTGGATTTATCCATGTTAAACTGATCATGCAAAATAAACACAAGAACAAATTTGATAGGTTGTGCTCCGGTTAAAAAATTCTTGTAAGCCGGCACCTGATCATCCTTAAGTCCTTGTCTTTTCCTTCTTCTAGAAAGTCCGGGTCAATAGGCCAGCCTCGTAATCAATTTCCTGACATTGGTTTCTCACAGAAAAATATTGTGAAGAATAATTCATTTGATTCAGCTCGCAATGCTTAACAAAAATATTGGTCTTGAAATACTCATATGATTTTCACCCGGCTTGAAGATGAACTTGCCGGTTTATCATTGCCAAAACTGTCAGTTTGAAAATATTGATGGCACCGGGTCATAATTATTGCTAACATCAAGCTTGAAAATGTACCTCCCTTATATGCATATCACTTGTAGCCCCCAAGTCTTAAGAAGGGAGCGTAGTAACATCTTAAGACTTGCTTCAATATAAATATCACAACCTTGAAGAAATCCAGGTTGTTCATCTTGATCACTAGTCAAAACTGAATATTCCACATATGTAGCCCACAAGTGTCGGGTTGTCATGCTTGCAGCAACCTGGGACATGAAATTGCCTTAATGCTCATAGAAACTTCAACCAGTGTAGCCCCCAAGGGCCGGGTCATTATGCAATAATGAGCAGGGACTTTGTAGATATGATCATGTAGACTTGAACAACAATGTGTAGCCCCCAAGGGCCGGCTCAGCAAGACAATACTGAGCTAGGACTTTATATATACTTCATTGAAAATAACATCATATGATGTAGCCTCCATCGTAGGGCTTGAACCCACGACCACAAGGTTAAGAGCCTTGTGCCCTGCCAACTGAGCAATGGACCCTTCAATATAATGGATTAAGGCTAGTGTACTTTGAATTTTTGACAGGAGCAATTGGTAGCCCCCAAGGGTTGGCTCATTACGATGTGATGAGTTGGGTCTTCCATAAGGCAAGCAAAAAATGACTTTGCATTAGCCCCCAAGTGCCATGGTGCATTCTATCAGTGAGATGGGACTTGCATATTTGATGTAATCTCAACTTGAATAATGTAGCCCCAAGTGTCGGGTTGTAAGCCTATAGCGACTTAGGACTATTCCTTCCATTGTAGAATAAAATCATATCCATTGATAAAATAATAGCCATTGCGCTGAAGCGACTTTGAAAACCTCAATCATAATACTGGTTATTGATAACCATAACAAAAATCCAGCCATGTTGGCTATTCAAGATTTTAATAATATAATCCGGTATGAAAACCTCAATCATTCAATATCATCATGACAATCCAGCCGAGTTTGGCTATTAAAGATTTGAATACCATATCGGCTGGCAAGTAAATCCGGAATTTAAATATCGATGGCTCTTGGCTGATGGCGACTTAATGCGCATCCATTGTAATCCGGGATTTTTGTAACCCGGCGGTTTATAGCCTTTGTGAAAATCAATAATTGATAACCCTTTTGAAACACCAATTTCATTTTTTGATGATGGGCTTAAACTTAATCATTTATGTAAGTCATAGTTGTACAAATCCTGCACAAAGTTTAAACAACATATGCCCTCGCGACTTAACGTCAAAAGCCAGGGCGGGTAACAACATAATATAGTCTTATGCAATTACGGAAAAGACTAGCATTAAGGTCATTCAAGCCTAAACATACTGGCAACTTAAAGTTTAAAAACCTGGGCAGGTTATCAAACCTCGCATATTCAAATAACCACGAAAACATACCTGTAGGATTGATTTATATTGCTGGCTTACATTGCCATACCCAGTGAACGTAACAATCAATGATTTATAAGCGCATGATTGCAATGGCGCAATCCAAAATATAATGGCGACTTAATGTCCAAAACCAGGGCGGGTTATCAAACCTCACATATTCATCCAACAATTTAAAAATATACCTGGAAGATTGGCTCAAATTGCCGGCTTACATCGCCACATCTAGTGAGGGTGTCAATCCCAAAGATTTATAAGCGCATAATTCCAATGGCGCAATCCAAATATATACTGGCGACTTAACGTCCAAAGAGAGGGCAGTTTATCAAACTAAAATATTCATACCATCATTGAAAGACATACCTATAGATTAATACCATGGTGATGCCTTGATAATTATAATCCGGGGTCAATATCAACCCGGAATCATGAAATATCATCATTTTGATTGCTCAAGGCAAAATATCCTAGCGACTTAAAGTCTGCTATCAGGGCAGGTTATCAAACCCAAAGATGCTCAATTATGAGTCATATAATCAAGGCTACATGGCCTGTGAAATCAGTTCATACTGACGGCTTACAACGCTAGATGCAGCAAGGGTAACAACCCAAAGACTTAGAGCGCAGCGCTCTAAGTGCACAATCAAAGCACACTGGCGACTTATCGTCCAAAGCCAGGCCGGGTTAATAAGCGCCGAGGAAATTCATATATGAACCATAAGGCATCATAGCCCTCATCGGTTTTCAACCATGTATTAACATGTCACAAGAGATGAACCTCAAAAAATGTTCAAATCAAATATAAATCAAAAGACAAAAACAAGGCTTTCACAGGCTGCCAAACCTTCAAGTCAAGGCTTTCAAAGGGCCGCACAACCGCTGAGTTCAACCTTCATTCAACCTTATAAGCCGGGACTCACGTGACCAATCGTCGTCTTAACTTTGAAAAGTTCAGGGTCTATATAAGATTGACCGTCAAAAGTACGACGAGTCATTCTAGTCAATCTGGGGGAGTGGCAGACTTAAAAAGCCAGGATAACCCAGGTTTTTAGATGAATACACCTCGCTTCCAAGCCTATTACAAGGGTCATAAAAACTCTTGTCCGTTGAACAAAGAGCCCCCAAGTAATATTTCATTCCAGGCGTACAAGCCGGATGAATAGGATAATCATAGCTATGCTCAATGAGCAAGAAGCCCCCAAATATTTTGCAATCATGGCGTACAAGCCGGATCAAAAAGGGTAATCATAGTTATGCTCAATGAGCAGGAAGCCCCCAAGTGACCAGTAATGTGATAAGCCAATAAGGCAGGATACCCATGTTTGAACCGCGCATCATAACAACAAGCTCTCTTTGGCAACCTTTAATATTTATGAGAACTCGAACTTGCGAGAGATGGATTCTTTTGAACAGGAATTTTAAACCGGATATTGAGAGCTTCAAAGCTTTGTGAGAGACAGATTTCCCTTGAGCCGCATTTTAAACCGGAATTCTTCATTTTGAGCCAGAAATTGTCTGACGGCCTTTAAATTTTCATCAATATAGAAGTAGCCTCTGGGATCAGGTTATTTTCCCACCAATAACCCGGAGATCTTGAATCTGCTGAAACTAGCAATATTTGCTAAGTCATGTCATTGTAGCCACCGAGTCTTAAGACGACTCGAGGAGTTGTCTTGAGATTCTCCATATTTGACCGTGATATAAACGGGTATGAGTCATTCAACAGCTTAGTGATATAATAGTCCCTTTTGTAACAGACAAATTGTCCTGCATTGGAGAACTTGCAAGCAAGAGTAATTGCTCTTTTAAAGAAAGCAATATGTAATATAAACATATACTGAATAGATTTCACCTGATATGTCAGGCCAGTAATTATCCGCCACGGAGTTGATGATTATCATGGTGAAGCTGACATCAATCATGGCCGAGTCAAACACGAGAGCAGACAGATGAGTCGGCCACGACGTTGTAAGCCAGCGCGGACGGGCGAGTCAATTGCAGGCGCTGTAAGCCGCGTGGATGGGTGAGTCTGTCGCGTCGTGTTGATGTAAATCAAGCTGCACGGACCGCGGCTTGTGCACACCCATTCAACAACAAGCAAGCGTGGACGCCGGTGCATGATGATGCTAATGCATACCCCATAGGCATGGCACCACCTTTATAATGCATCATTGTTCTACACATAAAATTGTACATACCAAAGTGATTTTTCTTTGATTAAGAAATCTATACCAAAAGTAGATAGACATAATAGCACCTGATATATTTTGTCAGATGTACACAGATATTGGCATTAGATAATGCGGTACAACATCAGACGTTCGCCTAGGCGTAGGTCTGATAAAGCAGTAGCACCCACATGGGATGATGCGTCTGTTGAGTACGACCAGTAGGCCAACTTCTCGGTGTTGCAACGACCACATCTCCGTCTCAGTACATGTTTTGATGCGTACTGTCATTTGATTTTTGATGTGATGGCTTGTCCCTTGTGACCACGTGAGAGCTTCCTTGGAGGTCTCGCTGGCAGCATACTCTGAGTAGATGTACGTAGTAATTAGAGATGAAAAGTCCAAAAAAACTGGACTAGCACTCAGCCTTTTGGCCTTCGCATGATGCAAGAAACGGGATGCCCATCCACTTCACTTACGCAACAATAGCAAGTCGCCACCGGCTCGTCATCACCGGCGGCTGGAGCAAAAAACGGCCACAATAGAGGCGGGCTAACAGGCGAAGCCATGGCCACGATGGTGCAGGGGCTTGGCGGCTCGGAGCGGCGGCTGCGCGGCCGGCCAGGAGGGGCCGCGGTGGCGGACACACACCCAGCAAGATGAGGCCGCGACATCGGGCGTCGGCGGCGGAGGCGACAGCACCTGGTGCGGCGACATGGCATCGGTTGGGGATCCCATGAGGCGGGGCGTCGGGTCGTCGCAGGATGGCACAGACGCGGTCGGAGTCGAGGGTGAGGTGAACAACATGGAGCCGTGCAACGCGGACGCTCGTGGCATTTCAAGCGCATCTCAGGCGCGGCGGCTCAGGCCCGGCCAAAAGAGGTGTGACGGCTCGGGCGGCCTGAAGCGGCAGCTTGGCGCGCCGGCGGGTTCGCGGCAGAAGCAATGAGGCGGGTCGACAAAGGCGGCCCTGGGTGCGGTCGACTTGATGTGTGACGGCGGCGGCTTGAGGTGGCCACCACGGAGGGTCAGAGGAAGTGACACGGGTCGACAAAGGCGGAGCGGTCTCGACTGCAACTTGCAGAGGAGATGGTCGGGCCAAGGCCGCTAACAAGGCGGCTTAACGGGGGAGCTCCGGCAGGGGACGATCCGACGCGGCTCAGAGATGACCGCGACAGAGGCGGCAAGGCGGGTGCATCGGCAGCTCGAAAGGCCACACTAGGAGTAGCGGCCCATGTGAACGAGCGTTGTGGGCTGCCCTTGATTTATTTTTTCTCCTCATATTTTGTCCTTCTTGGCTAGCACTTGGCCTTGTTCAATGTATTGATGGCAGAAAATTATACGGGACGGTGGAGCAGCAAACTCGGTGACTTGTACATGTACATGACTCGTGTCGGTCTCGGCCTCTTGCAGGCGGTGCTCCCAACATCGATCTGGCTTCGAATCATTGTACATTGAACGAAGTAACAACAACAACCACGAGTAGATGCACCAAGTAGTATGCCCAATCAGATTTCAACGTAAGCTGACGGTCTCAACGACTTGGTGATTTGACGGCTTGATGGATTGTTTAGACGCCGTGCACAACAGCCGCCGAGAAAAGTTGATCACGTCCACCCGATTGTACAGTGACGCGAGCATTAAATTCTTGTTGGTCGTTTGTCTCAGCAGATTGCCCGACGATATCGACTGACAAGTTGTAACCCCAATTTTCCTTGAACCTTAAATCTCACAAATCTTAAACCTGGACTGATGAACTTGAAGTTGATGCAAACCCTTCCAAATTGGCTCATCCGGAAAATTGCAAACTTCCCGATCCCTGGAAGAAATCCCTTCAAGAACTCAACACCACCGTGCGCGAACCCCACGGTGGGCTCCAACTGTCGTGGATTTGTCACGGCAGATGTCCTTACTGTGAGGACTTAGTCATGAGGCTAACGCATCTATGTGGTAGCTTGAAAGGGTTGGTCGGAATCGAGAGACACAAGGTTTTACCCAGGTTCAGCCCGTCACGTTGGAGGTAAAAAGCCTACATCATGCTTCATTGATATTGATGATGATGAGCATGATTACACGGTGCTCTATCTTAAGAGCTATAGACTTGTCTGTCTAACCCTAACTTGTCCAACTTGTGAAAACTTGTCCCTCTTGGGATGCCGTGCCCCTCCTTATATAAGTTGAAGGGGCGCGTTACATGACTAGTTCGAGTAGGATTAGGATTACTATATTACAAGTGGAGTCCTAGTCTTGCTTCCTTTGTAAGGGAATATTCCTTATGCCTTTTCTCTTAAGCTGGCCCACAATAACATAAGTAGGCCTTCTATGAACCGCCTTCTGGGCCACTGGGTCTTGTCGCTCCTCTGACCCACCTGCTGGGTCACCAATGAATCACCTGTCTCGGCCGGGTCATCAGTGAGTGGAGAGATCCCGGCGGGTCACTTGGTGAGTCACCAAGTCAGGGCGGGTCACCAGTGAGTCGCCAAGTCCAGCCCGGTCATAACACGGGGTAGATCCCCGACACTATGTTTTCCTAAATTTTCAGAATTTTTGGAGTGACATAAGTATGAGTAAAATTCCCATCTTTACAGACTGTTCTGTTTTTGACAGATTATGTTTTCTTTGCATTGTGTACTTGTTTTGATGAATCTATGGTTTGTATCGGGGGTATAAGCCATGGTAAAGTTAGAATACAGTAGGTATAATGAAAAAGAAAAATATGGATGGGTTTTCAATAGTACTTAAAGCAAAGATTGGTTTTCTTATACTAACGGATCTCACAAAGGTTTTGTTAAGTTTTGTGTGATTGACGTTTTCAAGTTTTGGGTGAGATCACGATGGATGAAGGAATAAGGAGTGAAAAGAGCCTAAGCTTGGGGATGCACATGGCACCCCAAGTTAATATTCAAGGAGAACCAAGAAACTAGGCTTGGGGATGCCCCGGAAGGCATCCCCTCTTTCTTCTAACAACCATCAGTAACTTTACTTGGAGTTATATTTTTATTCGTCACATATCATGAGTTTTGCTTGGAACGTCTTGTGTTATATGATTCTTTGCTTGTTTTGCTTTTTAGTTTGTGTCATCTATCCTTGTTGGACACACCTATTTGAGAGAGCCAAAATTATGCTATGATTTGTTAGAATTTCTCTATGCGCTTCACTTAAATTTTTTTGAGCTATAGAATTGCTCTAGTGCTTCACTTATATCTTTTTAGCACGTTGTGCTTTAATATTTTTGAAGAAATGCTCTCATGCTTCACTAAGATTAATTTGAGAGTTAGTAATTTTCTGAAGAAATTCTCTCATGCTTAACTTATACTATTTTGAGAGATGAAAATTTTTATGCTCATGTTCTTCACTTAAATTTGTTTGAGCTCATCAAAAGTAATTGCAACATATGAAATTAGTCCCAAAGTAATAGATATTGAAGAGGGACATAATAAAAACTTTCATGAAGATCATTGGACAAAATAACCTTGATTCTTTGTAATAGTTTTGAGATATGATGATAGTGATATGAGAGTCATGTTAGTGAGTAATTATGCTTTAGTAAGAATATTGGTGTTAAGGTTTGCCATTCCCTGTGCAAGCGCGAAAGTCAATAGTTATGGAATGAAATTATATCCTACTTATGGTGCATTATTCGGTGTTAGTTACGCTTAATGCTCGCTTATGTGAATTTTCGTTTCTTGGTTTGTTGCTTCTCAATCTATTTGCTAGCCTTCCTTTGTACTAAGTAGAAATACTACTTGTGCATCCAAAATCCCTAAACCCAGTTTTTCCATATGAGTCCACCATACCTACCTATATGCGGTATTTTCATGCCGTTCTAAGTAAATTTGTATGTGCCATCTCTAAATTTTCAAAATGAATTTCCTTTTTGTGTGCTCATACCGCTCATGAAGCGGTAGGGCTGGCCAATATTTTCCATGCTATATGTGTTATTCTCAAGATGAGTGTTTATTCACTTGTCATTGCACGAGAGTACGGCGGTAATAGGGATGCCCAGTCCCGAAATGAAAAAAAAACTTACTTTATGTTGTAAAATAATAAATTCCTTGGAAATAGTTGGTATGGACGGTACCCGTGTATACGGCTAGCCATGGAGTGTGAAAATATTGTGGAAAAAGTAATAAACTTTATTTTAAGTTTGGGAACCACCTATGATGTATCTAGCATGGAAATTGTTGGGAATTACTCGGTTGTTTTCGTTGACGGGAAAAGTATGCCTCTCAAAAACAATTATCTCTAAATTTAAGCTTTGAGCTCTGGCACCTCTACAAATCCCTTCTTCCGTCTACGAAGGGCCAATCTATTTACTTCATGAAATTTTTATTTTTATTTGAGTCTCCATGTTCTCTTATAAAGCACCAACTAGGCAGCACTATGATCATACTTGATCATTGGATGTAGCTAATATGCGAGTGTGTTTTGTGAATGGCCAATGATTGAGAATGATGGGCTAGGCATAACTTTCTTTAGTGTTGATATTTTGAAATACATGGTTGCTTGTTGATATGCTTGAGTATTGAAATCTTCATGTGAAAACTAGAATATTGCTTTGAACCGTATAAAATTCCAAATGCCCATGCTACAAAAGAAAAGAATATGTGATGAACATGTTAGGCAGCATTCCACATCAAAAAATATGTTTTTCTCATTCACCTACTCGAGGACGAGCAGGAATTAAGCTTGGGGATGCTGATACGCCTCCAACATATCTATAATGTTTTATTGTTCCAAGCTGTCATATTATCATTCTTGAATGTTTTTACCATTATTTTATAGAACCTTTATATCATGTTTTGGGACTAACCTATTGACATATTGCCTAGTGTAAGTTGTTGTTTTTGCTTGTTTTTTACTTCGTAGAATATCAGTACCAAAGAGAGCCCAAACCACAGCGAAACTTTTTGGATATTTTTCTGGACCAGAAGATACCTTCAGGATCAAGAAAGCACCTGGGGGTGCCCGTGGGGACCACAACCCACCAAGGCGCGCCCAGGGGGTTGTGGGGCCCATGTGGGCCTCCTCCGCCACCGCCTCTTCGCCCTATAAATTCCCAAATATTCCAAAAACCATAGAGGAGTTGACGAAACACAATTCTAGTCGCCGCAAGTTCCAGAACCATGAGATCCAGTCTAACACCATCACAGAGGGGTTAATCATTCTCACTGGTGCCTCTCCGATGATGTATGAGTAGTCCACCATAGACCTATGAGTACGTAGGCAGTAGCTGGATGGCTTCCTCTCTCTCTTTTGATTCTAAAATACAATGGTCTCTTAGAGATCTATTTGATGTAATGACTTTTTGTGGTGTGTTTGTTGGGATCCGATGAAGTTTGAGTTTATTATTAGATTCTTATTCATGAATATTATTTGAGTCTTCTTTGATCTCTTATATGCATGATTATTTATAGCCTCGTATTTCTTCTTTGAATCTTTGCTTTAGTTAGGCCAACTATATCGATTTTTCTTGCCATGGGAAGAGGTGCTTTGTTATGGGTTCGATCTTGCGGTGTTCTTTCCTAGTGACAGAACGGACAGCAAGGCACGCATGTATCGTTGCTATTAAGGATAACAAGATGGGGCTATTCGTACATGGATAGATCTCTTCTACATCATGTCATCATTCTAATTGCATTACTCTGTTTCTCCATGAAGTTAATACACTAGATGCATGTTGGATATCGATCGATGTGTGGAGTAATAGTAGTAGATGCAAAATTGTTTCGTTCCACTAATCTTGGACGTGATGCCTATATATTGATCATTGCCTTGCATATCGTCATAATTATTTGATCTTCTATCAATTGCCCAACACTAATTTCTTTACGCACCATGTGCAATTTCTTGAGAGAGGCCACTAGTGAAATCTACGGCCCCCGGGTCTATTCTTTATCATATTTGCTTTTCGATCTATTATTTGCCACTTTGATTTTCAGATCTATTATTCCAAAAACACAAAAATACCTTGCTGCACTTTTTATTTGCATCTTTTATTTCGTGTTTTATCGAGATCTATTTATCCAATCTACCACAAATTTACCTATCTTTTTACCGTGGAGGAATTGACAACCCCTCTTACGCATGGGTTTGCAAGTATTTGTCCTTGTGTGCAGGTACCATTTACATAGTGTTTCTTGGTTCTCCTACTATATTGATACCTTGGTTTCATAACTGAGGGAAACACCTACAATAGATGTGTTGCATCATCCCTTCCTCTTTAGGGAAATACCGACACAGTTTCAAGCGACATCACATATCATTAACATCATGGATATTCAAAGCTTCATACTAGCAACATTGCAATCATGCTCATCATTCATATATTTTATGCCAAACATTTTATTGAATTCTTCTTTTATCAATTGAGCACAATTTTCCTTTCCATCATTTTCAAGAAAGACATCATAAAGATGAATAATATGAGGCAACCTCAATTCCTTTTTTTATAAACCAAACTAGTGATAAAATAAGCAACTAGAAGATTCAGTTGCAAGATCTAAAGATATACCTTCAAGCACACACCTCCCCCACAATGGCACCGGAAAAGAGCTTGATGTCTACTATGCAACTTTATTCTTATAGACTCGTCTTGGGCCTCCAAGCGCAGTGTTTTGTAGGACAGTAGTAATTTTCTCTCAAGTGGATGACCCAAGGTTTATCAATCTATGGGAGGCGTAAGATGAAGATGGTCTCTCTCAAACAACTCTGCAACCAAATAGCAAAGAGTCTCTTGTGTCCCCAACACACCAAATACAATGGTAAATTGTATAGGTGCACTAGTTCGGCGAAAAAATGGTGATACAAGTGCAGAATGGTAGTAGATATTGATTTTTTAATAGGAACAATAAAAAAATAGCAAGGTAGAAAGTAACAAAAATGAGCACAAACGGTATTGCAATGCTTGAAAATAAGGCTTAGGGTTCATACTTTCGCTAGTGCAATCTCTCAACAATGCTAACATAGTTAGATCATATGGAAATCCTTCAATGTGCGATAAAGAATCACTCCAAAGTTCTTATCTAGCAGAGAACATAAGACGAAATTGCTTGTAGGGTACAAAATCACCTCAAAGTTTTCCTTTCCGATCGACCTATCGAGCTATTCCTATAAGTGTCACAAACAGCCCAAGAGTTCCTACTCAAATAACACCATATGATACACATCAACCAACTCTAATATCACCTAGATACTTGATGTAGGGTGGAACCCTAGATGGCCGATCTTTCACGAAAGGGGAGGATCCCGTGAAGAACACGAAGAACACAAGGGAAAACACGAGGGGAAACACGAGAGAATCACTCAAACCAACAAGAATGATCACACATATGCTAGATCCGAGTACACATAGAGATCACACAATCCAAAGTCAACAAGGGACGATACAAATGGTAACCGGTTCTTCTCCGAAAGGAGGTCTTGATGGGTCACCCTAGAGGGGGTCTTGAATCCAACATGGATCTTCTCCGAAGAGGGGTCGCGGTCTCTCTCACCGAGTAGATCCATATGGATGAGCGAGACTCTATCTCACAAATGAGATATCACAACGTTAACCCTAGAAAGAGGGAGGAGGGGAGTATATATAGTCTAGGTGGGTGAAGTGGTACACGGGCCTCGGCCCTTAAACTGTGCGCAGACAGGGAAGGCCGGATGTCCGGGTGTCGGGCCGGATGTTCGGGCTTTCGTGAGGGGCCAAATGTTTGGGATATCGGGGTTGGCCTTGACGCTCTCCGGGAGGGTGCCGGATTTCCGGGCTTCGGGCCGGATGTCCAGGCTAGGGCCGAATGTCCGGGGCCTGTAGGTCCTTAGCGGCTGAGTGGCTGCTGCTCCAGGGGCCGGATGTCTGGGGTCGTGGCCGGATGTCCGGGGCCTGGAAGCTGATCTTGACTCCTTCCGTTGGTTCTCTTCATCCGCGAACTTGGGTACTTGTCCGTATTCATGTGCATCTTCGGGAGGGTCCTCTTGGTACCTGGTCATGCACAACATTCCGGACTTAGGTAGTAGCCATGTCTCGAGAGGATCATATGTGATATCACTAAGGAAGGAAGTCACCCCGGTCTTGAGAGCTCTAGCTCTAGCTCGTGTCATAGGTCCTCTTTGCACTTGGTGAGACGATGGTAGGTCCATGGGGATGACCATAGGATGCTTCGCATCATCTCCCCTCCCTTGGGGAAGATCCGACCTCGGATCAAAATCTTCATCACCATGGTAGGAAGAGAGATCTTTGACGTTGAAGATGTCGCTCACGGAGTACTTGTCCCGTGGGATGTCGATCTTGTAGGCGTTGTTGTTGTAGCGTTCGAGCACCTTGAAGGGTCCGTCCGCTCGTGGTAGAACTTTAGACTTGCGTTCGTGGGGGAAGCGGTCCTTGCGAAGGTGTAGCCACACAAGATCTCCAATGTTGAATACCATGTGGTGCTTGTTGAGGTTGAGCTTGGTCGTGAGTCATTGTACTTGGCGCTCAATGGTGTGCCTTGTATCTTCATGCATCTTCTTGAGATAGTTGACTTTGGGCACTCGCGTCCATGTTTGTGCGCTCTTGTAGTGGTAGAGTAAGAATGTCCAATGGGGATAACAGGTTGAAACCGTAGATGACCTCGAAGGGGGACTTGCCGGTAGTCGAATGTCTTGCTTGATTGTAGGCGTACTCGGAGATAGGTAGACACTCCTCCCACTCCTTGATGTTCTTATTTATTAGCACGCAAAGTAGAACAGAGAGTGTGTGGTTGGTCACCTTTGTTTGGCCATCGGTTTGTGGATGGTATGCTGTGGAGAAGAGTAGCTTGATTCTGATCTTGACGCATAAGGTTTTCCAAAAGTAGCTTAGGAACTTGCCGTCGCGGTCCGAGACTATCGTCTTTGGTACTCCATGGAGGTGCAATATTTCCCTACAAAAGATATTGGCAACATGTGAAGCATCGTCTATCTTGTTGCAAGGAATTAAATGAGCCATCTTAGAGAATCGGTCCACAACAAAAAATATGGAATCCTTTCCATTTCAAGTTCTAGGCAAACCAAGCACAAAATCCATGCTAATATCTTCACATGGTTGATACGAGATTGGAAGGGGTGTATATAGACCATGAGATTGAGCTTTGGACTTAGCTTTGCGACATGCCGAACATCGGTTGGTGAAGCGGTTGACGTCGCAGAACATCTTGGGCCAATAATAGTTCTTGGAGAGTGTAGCAAATGTCTTGTCATGTCCAAAGTGTCCCATTAGTCCTCCTCCATGAGATTCTTGCAAAAGCAACAAACGAAGAGAAGACTCGGGGATGCATAGTTTGTTAGCTCTCATAAGATAACCATCTTTGATGTAATAACGTTCCCAAGATGTATGCATCAAACATTTGGTATAAGGAATAGCAAAAGTAGGATCATGCGCATACAAGTCTTTTATGTGCTCAAAGCCAATGACATCCAATTCAAATTGAGTAACAAGCATGCATATGCGGGAAAGAGAGTCCACCACAACATTTTCCTTACCTTTAATGTACTTGATGATATAAGGAAATGACTCAATGAATTCACTCCACTTAGCATGATGCTTTCTCAACTTAGTTTGACCCTTGAGGTATTTAAGCGTTTCATGATCGGTATGAATGAAAAATTCATGAGGGCAAAGATAATGTTCCCATTCATGCAAAACTCGCACTAAAGCATATAACTCTTTGTCATAGATGGGGTAATTGAGTTGTGCCCTGGAATGTTTCTCACTAAAGTAAGCTATGGGGCGCTTCTCTTGCGTTAACACACCTCCTATGCCATTACCACAAGCATCCAATGAATCTCAAAGGGTTTGTCAAAGTTTGGTAATGCAAGCACGGGAGCATGAGTAAGCAAATTCTTAAGCTCATTGCATGTGTTATCTTGGGATGGTCCCCAAACAAAGGGTGCATTCTTCTTACTCAAAGCATGCAAAGGTGAAGCAATGGTGCTAAAATCCTTCACAAATTGATGGTAGAAACCGGCTAGACCAAGGAAACTACGCACTTGTTGCAAGTTGGTTGGTTGGGGCCAAGTTTTAATAGCATTGGTCTTAGATTCATCAACATGAACACCCTTAGAAGACACAACGAAACCCAAGAAAACAAGCTTGTCAACACCGAAAAGGCATTTGTCCATATTGGCAAAAAGGTGTTCTTTTCTAAGAGTTTGTAGCACGGTCCTAAGGTGTGTGACATGATCCTTGAGAGATTTGCTAAACACAAGAATATCATCAAAGTAGACAACAACAAATACACCAATATAAGGTTGAAAAACAAAATGCATGAGTCGCATGAAAGTACAGGGTGCTTTGGATAAACTCATTGGCATAACAAGCCATTCATATAAGCCAAACTTGGTCTTAAATGCGGTTTTCCATTCATCACCTTCTTGGATGCGTATTTGATAGTAGCCACTCTTAAGATCAATCTTAGAGAAAATTGTGGCTCCGCTAAGCTCATCAAGCATATCATCTAGGTGTGGTATGGGGTAACGATAATGCACGGTAATAGCATTGATACGAAGGCAATCGGAACACATGCGAAATGTACCATCTTTCTTGGGAACAAGGATTACCAGGATGGCACAAGGGCTCAAACTTGCTCGAACATGGCAATTGTTGATGAGTTGTTGTACTTGCCGTTGGATCTCCTTAGTTTCCTCGGGGTTGACGTGCAACATCCCAAAATTTTCCAAATTTTGGAATGTTAATATTTATTATTATTTAGTGAAATGTTACGATTTTTAGGGTAAATTAAAATCTTTTTGAGTATTTTTTTAAAAAATATCAAGTTTGGATTTCTTCTCTTGCGGACTCCTATGAAATATTTGAAACCACTTTTCCTAGTCTAGAAATAATTAAAGAGAATATGTGAACATTTTTGTCCTCAGATCTAAATAATAATTCTGAGAGAGCGAACAATTTATTCATTGATTATCTAGTCTAATATTGTTATTAGTTATGCTTTCTCTCTGCCAGGCTATCTAGCCCATTTATCTCTTCTATACTTTTTCCTTTCCTTTGCCCTTGGGCCACTTTTCTCACTAAAGCCCATCCCGAAGTGAAAGCCGAGGCACCGGTCATCTTCCTCCTCTGGTCTGTACGTGAACATGAACAGAACAAGCAGAACCTCCACATTCATGACTTCCACCTCTTTCTCTCCATCTAGTGCTAACCATAGCCATCCTTTCAACTTGCCACCCACACGAAAATTTAAGAGGAATGTCAGGAGAACTCACTCAGGAAATTAAAACTCAACTTCATTGCTTTAATTGGACGAACGGATCCGTGAAACGTTCCTGC
Organism: Triticum dicoccoides; assembly: GCF_002162155.2. NCBI lineage: Eukaryota > Viridiplantae > Streptophyta > Magnoliopsida > Poales > Poaceae > Triticum > Triticum dicoccoides. Next base: position 387,389,744 of record NC_041392.1, on the reverse strand, counting down.
ATAATCAGCCATTAAAGGCCACGGTGAGCTCCCTTGATCTCCCCGTATCGACCCCCTCTTCCCCTATAAATAGGACCCCGGAAAGCACAACATATCTCACCATCCCTAAGCTAGAAACCCCTCTCTGTCTCGCTCTCCTACGCGAGCAATTGCTTGCCGGAGTTCAACAATAGCATCAAAGTCCGACAAGGATTCCATCACGACCGAGGTACCCCAAACCCCAACTCCTCCACCTTTCTCTTCCCCTTGTTGATGCGCTTCACGGTGACCCCTTTCCCCTCTCTATTTCGCAGCAGGAGAACGAGAACCGCGTGTACCGAGGCTCACTGCCGCCGTGCGCAATTTCAGCTGCTTATGTCGAGTGAAGCAGAAAGGTCCCGAGACCCTTACAAAGTCCATTGAATTCTCCATCACTAACTCTCCACCGTCTGCCACTCCTAATTCGCTGGAGCACGCCCGAACCACCATCTTCCTCATCACCGGCGACCAACTCCGGCGAGCTCTCTCTTAATTCCGTAATTCATTTTCAGGAAAATATCCAAACTTTGGAAATTCATATCTCCTAAACCATATGTCCTATTTTAACAAATAAGATATCCCCGGATCCGTTGGAACCTCTAGTTTATTATAAATATATATAATTTCACCTTTGAGCAAACTATAATTTAGTTTTTATTTAAATACGAAATTGAGTATTTCGGCTATATCTTTTATTCCGTAAATCATATAAAAATGTTTTATATATTAAAGTTGGACCTTAGGACCTCACCTTTCTGTTGGAACTCATGGCGTAATTTTTTTTCCAGCATGATTTAGTCACCGTTTTAACATCAACACCTTAATTTGACGTTCTCGATCATTGTTTAATAACTTCGTTAAAATAAGATTTGACACGAAGTTAAATCTCTTAGATTGATCCCTAGAAAAACTCTCTGGTCATGTGCCATCATCATACAAATTTGGATTTAGGAAATGTTACATCAATTTTTGTAACATAAACCTTATGGCATCAACTCCATCTATCATTTTCATTGGACCCAAGTCAAATATAGCCAATCAAACCTATTATAGACTGTCGTAGAACTTGGTCACACAACCCTTCAAACCATAGTCCTCATTTAGTATCAATATTATCCAACCCAAGTATATGTCTGTCATATTTTCTTCAAAGACCACATCTGATCCTATATCAACCCTAACCATGCCCTAGAAATTATGATAGTGGCAATCGAATAATTTGTGTTGTTATATGGATTTTGATTTGGATGTTATTTCTGTGTTGAATGCTTGCTTGAATCATTGTTATGTGAATGTGGATATGCCGAGTGTCTTACTTGAGTTATTTATCGCGATAGATTATGGCGAGTGCGAAGGTGAATTCTACAAGGAGGTAGAACCTTGTGACTACGAAATCGAAGGGAAGTTGCAAATTGATCATGCTTAAACCTATATTTTCATACTATGCATAACTCTTTAAATTTTAATACTATGCATGTTTTATAAAAGTTTTGCAAAGTATTGTATTTATCTAGAGCCATAGGTTCAAGACTCATCATTGGCCACGCTTGCACAAAATGGGTGGGACGAAAACCAAACTTGTTTTAAACTTTAAACTTGCTCTCTTTAGAGCAAAGTTTTGGGAAAATCTTTTTAAAACAAAATTATATATTGTTTTACTTCTACTCTATGGGCGGGATTTTATGACGGGAGCGTCTATAAGTGATTGCACCCATCAGGGTCTTGCAGTGAATGCATCCGACTGGGGTCTTGCACACAGGTTTTTGCTGGGGACCGCCATCCAGGGAAATGAGATCTTCCAAGTACAGTTTGATGTAGCTTCCAGTATAGCCACATGCTACTATGGGCTCTGGCTTAGCTTAGTACTAACAGGAACCCTTACCTCAGGGCCTCCATCGGAGAGGGGCTTTCATTGCCTAAGTTGCGGGCGGCTATAGGGGGCTGTTACGGAAAGGCTTCGTCACAATCTCCTCCTAGTCGTACACCCAAGTGTGTAATGATAAACGGGGTTGGTTGTGTCATGTGGGGAACGTGTACGACCTCTACAGAGGGTATCAGAGCATACGTTGACTGTAGGTCGTTACCATAGAAAATGGTTTAGAAATAGGAAGACCTTGATAGGAACAACAATTATTTTTGGTATTGCTAAAATTGCAATTCTCGTACCTTTTGCTTTCTTTACTAAGTCTCTCCTATTTCAAACATGTCAATGGAACATTGTGACTTGAGCCAGGCATCCCACTATGAAAGAGTTTTATTTGGAACCCATCTTTTAAGGTTGGTTCAGACACTAAGACTTCGAGTCCCCAAGATTGCAGCATGGCACCATTTGGAGGGGAGAAGCTACTGGAATGCCAACATTAGCATTTATGGACTTCCAGAGATGGAGAACATGATCTTATTAAAAACGCATCCAACTCTTGAGGGAGTTGTGAGTGATGCCATACATGGCATAATAGCACGTCTATGCGGACGTTATCACCAGGAGCTAGGAGGCACCTTCTTTCGTGATTTGGGGTGGCAAGAGATCACTGGCGAACCTGGCAGGATCATGGAAGATCACAAGAGAAAACTCAACGATATGTTGAATTATAATCTGGATTTAGAAAGGTATATCAAAGGTCTTCAACTGGAGCATTCCGAAGCTTTGCAGAAGATAGAGGCCATGAAGGAAGTTAGAACCCTCCTGGAGCAGAAGGTGGGGATAATGCGAGAATATTTGGAGGAAAACAAAGACGAAGTCCAGGCTCAAGGGACAGAAATCAAGAAAACTGCAGAAGGAATGATGGAAAGAAAAGGCTCGCAATAAGAAACTCAAGCTAGAAAACAGGGTTCTAAAAGGAGAAAAGGCTGAAGAAGAGGACTTCTCAGTCAACTCCTCTGATGAGAGCGGCAATACCTCCCTCAGCAGCATCAACCTGAATGTTGAATCTAGAACTTAAGACCACCATGAGTGTAATAAAGGAGGAATGCTTGCGAGTAGTGTACCAACCATGCCGAACCTATGTGGATGGCGGTACATAGGATTGATTGAATAAAATATATGTGTGGATTTTTATTTTTTTGGAATTTTTTTCATTGTTTTAACTATAGTTATCATTTTACTTGTGTGATTTAAAATATTGCGTTATTAGGATACGAACTCCATAGATTTGTATTATTTATTTATTTTTGACACCTGAAACAGTAGGAGAGCCTCCTATTGTGTAATTAAATTAATAAATGGGTGGAGTTACATATGGTCCCTTTGGGGATGGTTGGGGGAGGGAAACAAATCAAAGAGTAGCTACATAGGAGGTGAGAAAGGAGGTGTGTTTTTCTCCAACCCTATGAGTTAGGAGAGAGAGATCCTCTTTTAGTCTTGAATTCCAGGATGCTTTCGTGGGTGTTATTCTTCTGAAGACTTTATTATTTATTTCCTTCCAGATGCTCCATGCTGCTTGTAGAAATATTGCCATGAACATTGGCTTGTTCCATGCTGTTTTAGCTGTGCTTATCCAATCCAAACGTGAACCTTGAGAACTCCACCAGATGGCAATATCAGACCAACAATCCTTGCTGAAGGAACAATCAAAGAAAATATGCTCAAGTGTTTCTTCCATGTTGGGCTCGCAGAGGGGGCAAGTATAGTCATTGCCAATGTTGTAGTATCTTCAGACAGAAGGAGCCACCCAAAAACCTTTATTTTCATTGTAACCTTAGACTTCCATAGCCAGGTATAAGTTTGATGGGCCCGAACCTCCCTGAAGTAAAAGTTATAGTATTTGTTGGCCGAGTACATCTGAGTCGACCAAGTACAGTTCCAGTTATCATTCCCAGAGAGGCTGTCTTGCAGTTGAATGTCACATACAAGACATTGAAGATCTCTAGTCTCTGCATGCGCCTAGACCAAAAGCGGTAGGTGAAACGTTTCGCGCAATGTCGTGGCCCCCAAGAAATCTTTAACAGAAATATCCTCCTGGATGGTGAATGAAAATGCCTGCGGATGTGTTTCTACCAGAATACCATCCGTCCAATGATCCTTCCAGAAAAGTATGTCCTCCCCCATGTGCACTTGGACTTTGGTAATCCCACGATAAATCGGCATTAGTTTCATCACATCTCGCCACCAAAAAGACCCGCAGGGATCAGCTGCATGGGGGATCTTGTTGCTGTAGTACGTGCTCCATATGAGTTCCACCCAAGGCGGGTCCCATCGGTTATAGAATTTGTGGAGGTATTTTAGCAGAAGTGCATCACTTTGTACCTTGATATTAATGACACCGAGGCCTCCCGAAACCTTGGGATGGTAGACCATGTCCCAAGCCGCAAGAGAGTAGCAAGAGTCCCCATTCTCCATTTTTTGGTCCATAATCATTTGTGTCTGATTTTATCTAGTAGTTCAATAATGCTAACAGGCAACTTGAGAGTACATAGTGCGAAGATGATTAGGGAGGTTATGACCGAGTTGAGGAGTGATAGTTCACCCCCATAAGATATCATGTTGAGTGTAGCAGAAAGCCTTCGTTCCACCCGACAGACAGGAGGGAAAAGATCTATCACTAATGGCCTGGTCGTCCCCATAGGCAAACCGGGATAGGTGAAAGGCATTTTACCAACCACACACCCGAAGATAGTTGCAAGGCAGTTGTACGTGTCTGCATGACAGTTTATGGGGATCAAAGTCGGCTTGTGGGAGTTTATTTTGAAGCCAATTGAGGTTGCATAGTCCGAGAGGATATCTTTGATGATCACCACTTGCGTTGTGCATGCTGGCATGGCCAGAATAGTGTCGTCCGCGTATTGAATGACTGGGTAATCCGTTTGATTGGTCGAGGGGAAAGGCAGCTGAATTGTTCCTCTAGAGTAGGCGTCATTGATTGTTGCTTGCAAGAGATCAGCCGCCAAGACAAACACCAGGGGCGAGAAGGGACCGCCTTGCCGGACCCCACATTTACAATGGAATTGTCGTCCGAGCACACTGTTCAAGAGAACCGCAGATTTACCAGACCCAAAAATGCATTGCACCCATCTGAGCCATTTGTCATTAAAACCCATATTCTTCATTATGGTTAGCATGGCCTCATGATCAATAGTGTTAAACGCCTTGGCAAAGTCAGGCTTAAGTAGAAAATTTTCTTTCTTAGAGGCCTGACACTGGTAAATGTATTCAAATGCCCAAGCAAGGCAATCTTGGATGGTGTGACCTTTGAGGAATCCATATTGGTTTCGATGAATTATACGTAGGATCATTCTTTGCAGGCGGTTGGCAAGCAGTTTGGTTACCACTTTGAGGTAGTAGTTTAGCAAAGTGATCAGACGATAATCATTGACTGATGATGGGGCATTAATTTTGGGGATTAATGTGATGAAACCATCGTTTATGCTTTCAAGGTTGAGATTACCATCAAAGAATTGATTGCAAAGCTTGTAGAAGTCATGCTTGATAATGTGCCAACAAGATTTCATAAACGCACGTTGAAGCCATCTGGGCCAGGTGCACGATCGACTGGCATAAGCTTAATAACATTATCGATCTCCTCCGTGGTGAATGGTACAATAAGCTCTTCTAACCCATCAACTTTTTCAATGATTCTATCAAGATTGAATTTCATATCATGATGTGATGCAGAGCCCAGCCTTTGCTTGAAAGTATTGAAGATGAGTGCCTCTTTTCCAGCATGATCCTCCACAATGGTGTCATTATCAGTAGTCAGGGAGGCAATGTTGTTAACTCTCATCCGTTCAGAGGCCATTGCTTGAAAGAACTTTGAATTCTCATCTCCGAACTTAACCCAACATATAGTGCAACGTGTTTTCCAATATTGTTGCTGACAGGATAAGAGACGTAGAATATGTGTCTTGAGAATCCTCCTAAAGTTTGCTTCTGGTAATGAGAGGGGTGTTTGTTTTCCAACTCATCAAGTTCAAAAAGTGCCTTATTGGAATTTTCAATGGCAATAGAAAGTCTAGAAATCCCTTTACTCCAAACCTTAAGAGCATGTCAGAGAGCATTTAGCTTTCTGCAGAGAATCGTGGCCATATTGTCGGACCAAATTTGTCTGCCCCAAACTTGCTGGACAATATAAAAAAAGCCATGATGTTGGACCCAATAAGATTCAAAATGAAACACCTTTGATCTTGGTATGGATGTCTCAATTGTGACAACACAAGGAATATGGTACGAAACTGGTCTCCCTAGGGGTTTAACCATGGTCTTGGGGTAAGAAGTGGTCCAATTGGAGCTAGTAAAGAACCAATCTAGTTGCTCTAAGAGGGGTCTGTTTGCATATTGCTCCACGTGAACGATCGTCCTTTAATAGGTAGTTCAATGAGGGCTTGTGAATGATTGAAATCGTTAAAGGTTATCATGTCATTAAGATTACCATCTGGTTTATTGCGGTTATCTGGGCTTCTGATGAAATTGAAGTCACCGACTAAAAGCCAATCTTCATTATCAGGGATGTTTAATTGGACAAGCCATTGAATGAATGCTAGTCTCTGATCCCCCTGGCGGGGTCCATAGACATTCACAAGAGTCCAACGGTGAGCGGACTGCATTGATTTGAAGTTAATGACCTGAGCAAAATCATTAGAAGAGACAATATCTGCATGAAAATGGAGCTGTTCCAGATTGTAACGAGACCACCGGAGGCTCCCCGGGAGGGGACAAAAGCAAATTTATCATAGCGGCACGGGAAACAGGATTTAATGAATGCATTATCAAAAGAGGTCATTTTAGTTTCCTGCAAGCAAATAACAGCACGACCACTAGAGCTGATGGCGTTGGTCAGGGCTATCTGCTTGGCATCAGAGTTCAAACCCCGAACGTTCCAGCAGAGAACGTTCCAATTAACTGACAGAACCATAATAAAAGGTAGCTAGAGAACAAAAAAAGGCTAGGCAAAGGCCGAAGATGGCCCTGCCTCCTTATCAGAAAGGAGAGCTTCCTCCAAGAGCTCCGCAGCTGGGATAGCGCAGAGGGTTGTGTCAATATGCTGAATCACCTAGATTGGAGTAGGCGGTGGTACTGCAGTAGTTGTTGTGGCTTTAGTGTTGTCGGAGATCATGACAGAGGAGGCAGAAGGCACAGTCCTTGGCTTGACCTTGGATTTTTTGCTGGACGTTTCCGCGACAGAAGGCACTTTGAAACCATCATATTTGTTAGAGCGAGTACTCCTGCGCAGAACAATGGAACAATCTGGAGCCACAGGCTTTCCACGACGCCCAATCGAAGAAGAGCCAGATGGAACAGACAAATCCTCCGTTTGTGTCAGAGCAAGGACCGTTGGATCAGCATCACATGGAACTGAAGAGCCCAAATTAACATTAATACTAGATGAGTTTTCAAGCACAAGTCCCAGGACCACAGTTTTAGAAGTTGCAACCGCAGGGACTATGTTTGAAGTCGTGTCAAGTAGGGGCAAACCAGTACCAGCATTTTCCTGTGCCGAAGGCATCCAAGCAGACAGACCAGGTATCAGGTTAGTGCAAGAGACCGAGGAGGCATGGTGAGTGGTCATGGAAGCTTGGGAGACCTCAAAAGAGCCCCTATCTTCAGAAAGAACCACTTTGATGTCAATGCTGTTGTTTCTAAAACCAAGCCCAGTGCTCCAAGGGCCATAACTAGCAATGATTGGCATTATAGCAGCTGTGAGGAAAGTGTTGATTCTGACAAAAGGAATTCCAGAATTCAGCAGCATGGAGGAGACAGTATCTCCCTGGGACATCAGCTCAAGATGTAAGCCCACAGTGGAGAGGGAGAGGTCAATTGTCAAGGAGTTGACACGGGTTGGTTCAACAACAGCATCAGAGGTATCTTCAGTAGACAGAGCAGGTGCAATTAGAGAGCTTTCTCCAGGTATCAGAACAGGGGCAGTAGTAGAGCTAGTTCCAGTAACCATGGAGTGAAGAACTGGCACAAGAACAAAGCTGTCAGACAGAGTGGCACTGGAGTCGGTGCTAGTATAGGCAGAAATTGAATCATTCCATGCCATTCTAGGGCTATCATGAAGATTGTTGGCAGGAAGCACACCGTCTTGCACATGTAATCCTTCTGCAGCAAGCCATTCCTGAAAATTGTACAAAACCGGTGGTGCTTGTGCAGGAGAAGGAGGCCACTCCCCCCAATTAACCTGAAAGTGCACATCATTGGCCTGAACACCCTGTTGCCCACCTTGTTGCTGCACATCATTAGCAGCAGCGTTCTGTGCCATCGAATTATGCAATTTGTATTACTTATTTAACCCTGAGAGGTGCAAGTTATGGATAAATAACAAGAAGACCTTCATACGGGTAAAGTATCACACACTGAAGACTTTGAAGAATTGAAGACTTCATGATGAAGCCATAGTAAACGAGCCTAGTAGAAATGCTGAGAACAGTAGGATAGAAGCTGATTGTTGATGGTGGTGTGTGTGGATCCATCTTTCTTCCTCCCTAAGCTCTATCTCACCTAGATCAAATCCTTGAACCATGGATGAACCAACCACTAAACTTTTCCTCGTAGAAACCTCCACATTTCTTCGAAGTAGATAAATACCTTGTTGTTTTGAACACTACCTTTCCTCTTCACCTGCAGATGGCAACCCTTTATGAATCATTCCACAAGGGCCCAGAAATGATCATGACTTTGACTAGTGACCATGATTTTCCAAAGATCCCGAAGGATATGATGGGACATATTCACCTTGAAGGAGATGCAGTTTACAAGGGTTATCCTTTCATTGAAAATGGAGTGGAACTTTGGTACGTGGAAGTACACCTCTTCCATGAAAAAGGAGTTTGTCCAAAGACTACTGGGCAATACTTATTCATTTCCTGAGTACCTCAAACCACCTTCTTCGACTCTGCTCGTGAAGCTGCCATGGAAGCCATGCGTCATACTGGGGAAATCCTTGAAGCCAGACTCCATCATACCCAAGAGTACTTGAGGGAAGTATATCCTGAGCTGATGGACATGGAGTTCATGGTCGCCATGAAGGAGCATAGGATTAATGAGTTCAAGGACCACATCGCACATTTTCAGCTGGACTAAACTTCTTACGAAGGAGTAAGGAATAATGTTGGGTTTACACGCTTGACCATACCAATCCATGTGGATGGCAGCACTTGTAATAAGCTATGTTGAACTCAAAGTTGTACGAGAGGTTAAAGGATGTAATAAGGAATCTATTCATAAGGAGAATGCAACTTTGGCACACAACAGTTCTGCTATTTCTCGCATGTAAGTTATACACACATGAGTAGGAACAACGTCACCCAAAAGCATTTTATTAGTGTTGCAGGTGAAGACCTCTTAAAGAGGAGTGAGAATTCCCGAGTGTTAGAACACGCGATTCGCTAATCTACATATGAGGTAATGATTTGAGTACGAGATGGATTGATCACCATACCAGAGACTCTTATTTTACACTTTTGTATGTTTGATGGGTAAATCGAAGAGATTTGAGAACATAGTTCAGTGTCAACACGACAAGCTTGAAACCATAAAATGGTAAGATGTATTACCAATATAGATAGGCAACCATGCCTAACGTAAATGAACGGTGAGGAAAAATGCAAAGATCTTAAGGGAGTTCCATCGGAAGCTATCGGCCACCATGAGAATCTCGGAAGTAGTTTTGGAATCTATGGATTTTGAGAAAGACTTTTCTTTTGAGGAAAAGCCCAGTTCTAAACCATAGAAGCTCAATGAAGAACCATCATGGAATAAAGCAATTCTGGATATCCCTACAAGTTTGTTCTTAAGGGTGGTAGCACCCCAACACCCTCGAAGGACAATTTGGTCATACGACAAATCAACAGAGACTCCAGAATGGTGCGGGAAGACATAGGCATGCCAAGGAACTGGAATGCATAGAATTGAATTAATAGAAGACATTCTCTCAAGAAAGGAGGCAAAAGGATGAACCGCAAACCTGTAGATGATATGACCAAACCCTGGGGAAGTAACCCAAGGAACCCAAACCCTAACCTATTTCTTGCTAGCCTCTGCACATCTCGAGGACGAGATCTATTTTAAGGTTGGTAGTCTGTAACATCCCAAATTTTTCCAAATTTTGGAATGTTAATATTTATTATTATTGAGTGAAATGTTATGATTTTTAGGGTAAATTCAAATCTTTTTGAGTATTTTTTTTAAATATCAAGTTTGGATTTCTTATCTTGCAGACTCCTATGAAATATTTGAAACCACTTTTCCTAGTCTAGAAATAATTAAAGAGAATATGTGAACATTTTTGTCCTCTAATCTAAATAATAATTCTGAAAGAGCGAAAAATTTATTCATTGATTATCTAGTCTAATATTGTTATTAGTTATGCTTTCTCTCTGCCAGCCTATCTAGCCCATCTATCTCTTCTATATTTTTTTCTTTCCTTTGCCCTTGGGCCACTTTTCTCACTAAAGCCCATCCTGAAGTGAAAGCCCAGGCACCGGTCGTCTTCCTCCTCTGTTCTGTACGTGAACATGAACAGAACCTGCAGAACCTCCACATTCATGACTTCCACCTCTTCCTCTCCCTCTAGTGCTAACCACAGTCATCGTTTCAACTTGCCACTAACACGAAAATTTAAGAGGAATGTCAGGAGAACTCATTCAGGTAATTAAAACTCAACTTTGTTGCTTTAATTGGACGAACGGATCCGTGAAATGTTCCTGCACAATCAGCCATTAAAGGCCACGGTGAGCTCCCTTGATCTCCCCGTATCGACCCCCTCTTCCCTTATAAATAGGTCCCCGGAAAGCACAACATATCTCACCATTCCTAAGCTAGAAACCCCTCTCTGTCTTGCTCTCCTACACGAGCAATTGCTCGCTGGAGTTCAACAATAGAATCAAAGTCCGACGAGGATTCCGTCGCGACCGAGGTACCCTAAACCCCAACTCCTCCACCTTTCTCTTCCCCTTGTTGATGCGCATCTCGTTGACCCCTTTCCCCTCTCTATTTCGCAGCAGGAGACGAGAACCCCGAGGAACGAGGCTCACTGCCGCTGTGCGCAATTTCAGCCACTTCTGTCGAGTGAAGCAGAAAGGTCCCAAGATCCTTACAGAGTCCATTGAATTCTCCATCACCATCTCTCCACCGTCCGCCGCTCCTAATTCGCCGGAGCACGCCCGAACCACCATCCTCCTCATCACCGACGACTAACTCCGGTGAGCTCTCTCTTAATTCCGTAATTCATTTTCAGGAAAATATCCAAACTTCGGAAATTCATATCTCCTAAACCATATGTACGATTTTAACAAATAAGATATCCATGGATTCACTGGAACCTTTAGTTTATTGTAAAAATATATAATTTCACCTTTGAGCAAACTATAATTCAGTTTTTATTTAAATACTAAATTGAGTATTTCGGCTATATCTTTTATTCCGTAAATCATATAAAAATGTTTTATATATCAAAGTTGGACCTTAGGACCTCACCTTTCTGTTGGAACTCATGGCGTAATTTTTTTCAGCACGATTTAGTCACTGTTTTAACATCAACACCTTAATTTGACGTTCTCGATCATTGTTTAATAACTTCGTTAAAATAAGATTTGACATGAAGTTAAATCTCTTAGATTGATCCCTAGAAAACCTCTCTGGTCATGTGCCATCATCATACAAATTTGGATTTAGGAAATGTTACATCAATTTTTGTAACATAAACCTTATGGCATCAACTCCATCTATCATTTTCATTGGACCCAAGTCAAATATTCCAATCAAACCTATTATAGACTGTCGTAGAACTTGGTCACACAACCCTTCAAACCATAGTCCTCACTTAGTATCAATATTATCCAACCCAAGTATATGTCTGTCATATTTTCTTAAAAGACCACACCTGATCCTATATCAAACCTAACCATGCCCTAGAAATTATGATAGTGGCAATCGAATAATGTGTGTTGTTATATGGATTTTGATTTGGATGTTATTTGTGTGTTGAATTCTTGCTTGAATCATTGTTATGTGAATGTGGATATGCTGAGTGTCTTACTTGAGTTATTTATCGCGTTAGATTGCGGCGAGTGCGAAGGTGAATTCTACGAGGAGGTAGAACCTTGTGACTATGAAACTGAAGGCAAGTTGCAAATTGATCATGCTTCAACTTATATTTTCATACTATGCATAATTCTTTAAATTTTAATACTATGCATATTTTATAAAAGTTTCGCAAAGTATTATATTTAGCTAGAGCCATAGGTTCAAGACTCACCATTGGCCATGCTTGCACAAAATGGGTTGGATGAAAGCAAAAAAAAAAACTTTAAACTTGCTCCCTTTGGAGCAAAGTTTTGAGAAGATCTTTTTAAAACAAAATTATATATTGTTTTACTTCTACTCCCCGGACGGGATGGTATGACGGGAGCATCTACAAGTGAATGCGCCCAACTGGGATCTTGCACACAGGTTTTTTGTGAGGACCGCCGTCTAGGGGAATGCGATCTTCCAAGTACAATTTTATGTAGCTTCAAGTACAGCCACATGCTAGTATGGCTATGGCTTAGCTTAGTATTAACGGGAAACCCTTACCTCAAGACCGACATCGGAGAGGGGCTTTCATTCCTAAGTTGCGGGCGGCTTGGTCAGGTATAGGGGGTTGTTACGGAAAGGCTTCATCACAATCTCCTCCTAGTCGTACACCCAAGTGTGCAATGATAAACGGGGTTGGTTGTGTCATGTGGGGAATGTGTACGACCTCTGCAGAGGGTTTAACCTAATCGATTAGTCGTGCCCTCAGTTACGGGCAGTTTGAGCAACTAAGACTTGGACTGAAGAAGAATCTCCCCTCTCTTTTCTAAAAATTTGTTTTAAGGGTTAAAGTTGAGGAATGAGCACAAAGAATGTGTTTCACTTCAACCTTATGTATGTTTTAAACTATTTTTGCAGAATGAGCACTGGTGCGTATATCGAAGTGTCTCAGTCCTACCTTTTATACTAAAAACTATTTCAATTTCAACAGAAGTTTACATAATTTACTATAGGAAGAAAATTGGCTTTATGCAAAAGAAACCTCCACCAATACTTACCCAACATATATAATCTGTTATACTTTCTTTTGAAACTTGCGAGTACATTCCACGTACTCATCTGCACCTGTCATGTGCAGATGTTGACAGATTAAGAGATGATAGGGTTATGGTCTATACTCAACAAGCCCAGTGGCGTTGATGGAGCCCTAACTTAGCAACTACATACAATTCCGTTGTATTATGTGCTAGCTTGAGCTATGCCTAAGGTGTGATTTATATATATCTGGATCTACCATTGTAGTAGAATGATATATGTCTTACTGATATTCATTTCTGTTACTGTCTGTGCTAGCTATGATCCAGGGATAGCAAAGTAAGCATAGAGACTTGGATTCTACCAAATCCGGGTCGTGACAAAATAGTATCAGAGCATACGTTGATTGTAGGACGTGACCCTAGAAAATGGTTTAGAAATAGGAAGACCTTGATAGGAACAACAATTATTTTTGGTATTACTAAAACTACAATTCTCGTACCTTTTGCTTTATTTACTAAGTCTCTCCTACTTCAAACATGTAGATGGAACATTGTGACTTGAGCCAGGCATCCCACTATGAAAGAGTTTTATTTGGAACCCATCTTTTAAGGTTGGTTCAGACACTAAGACTTCGAGTCCCCAAGATTGTAGCATGGCACCATTTGGAGGGGAGAAGCGACTGGAATGCCAACATTACCATTTATGGACTTCCAGAGATGGAGAACATGATCTTCTTCAAAACACATCCAACTCTTGAGGGAGTTGTGAGTGATGCCGTACATGGCATAATAGCACGTCTATGCGGACGTTATCACTAGGAGCTAGGAGGCACCTTCTTTCGTGATTTGGGGTGGCAAGAGATCACTGGCGAACCTGGCAGGATCAAGGAAGATCACAAGAGAAAACTCAACGATATGTTGAATTATAATCTGGATTTAGAAAGGTATATCAAAGGTCTTCAATTGGAGCATTCCGAAGCTTTGCAGAAGATAGAGGCCATGAAGGAAGTTAGAACCCTCCTGGAGCAGAAGGTGGGGATAATGCGAGAATATTTGGAGGAAAACAAAGACAAAGTCCAAGCTCAAGAGATAGAAATCAAGAAAACTTCATAAGGGATTATGGGAAGAAAAGGCTGGCAATAAGAAACTCAAGCTAGAAAACAGGGTTCTAAAAGGAGAAAAGGCTGAAGAAGAGGACTTCTCAGTTAACTCCTTTGATGAGAGCGGCAATACCTCCCTCAGCAGCATCAACTTGAATGTTGAATCTAGAACTTAAGACCACCATGACTGTAATAAAGGAGGAACGCTTGCGAGTAGTGTACCGACCATGCCGAACGTATGTGGATGGCGGTACATAGGATTGATTGAATAAAATATATGTGTGGATTTGGATTTTTTTTGATTTTTTTTCATTAATTTAACTATAGTTTTCATTTTACTTGTGTGATTTAAAATATTGCGTTATTAGTATACGAACTCCATAGATTTGTATTATTTATTTAGCCCTGAGAGGTGCAAGTTATGGATAAATAACAAGAAGACCTTCATACGGGTAAAGCATAACACACTGATGACTTTGAAGAATTATAGACTTCATGACGAAGCCATAGTAAACGAGCCTATCAGAAATGCTGAGAACAGTATGATAGAAGTTGATTGTTGATTGTGGTGTGTGTGGATCCATCTCTTTTCCTCCCTAAGCTCTATCTCACCTAGATCAAATCCTTGAACCATGGATGAACCAACCACTAAACTTTTCCTCGTAGAAACCTCCACATTTCTTCGAAGGGGATAAATACCTTGTTGTTTTGAACTCTGCCTTTCCTCTTCACCTGCAGATGGCAACCCTTTACGAATCATTCCACAAGGGCCCAGAAATGATCTTGACTTTGACTAGTGACCATGATTTTCCAAAGATCCTGAAGGATATGATGGGACATATTCACCTTGAAGGAGATGCAGTCTACAAGGGTTATCCTTTCATTGAAAATGGAGTGGAACTTTGGTACGTGGAAGTACACCTCCTCCATGAAAAAGGAGTTTGTCCAAAGACTAATGGGCAATACTTTTTCATTTCCCGAGTACCTTGAACCACCTTCTTCGACTCTATTGGTGAAGCTGACATGGAAGCCAAACGTCATATTGGGGAAATCCTTGAAGTCAGACTCCGTCATACCCAAGAGTACTTGAGGGAAGTATATGCTGAGCTGATGGACATGAAGTTCATGGTCGTCGTGAAGGAGCATAGGATTACTGAGTTCAAGGACTACATCGCATGTTTTCAGCTAGACTAAACTTCTTACGAAGGAGTAAGGAATAATGTTGGGTTTACACGCTTGACCATACCAATCCATGTGGATGGTAGCACTTCTAATATGCTATGTTGAACTCGAAGTTGTACGAGAGGTTAAAGGATATAATAAGGAATCTATTCATAAGGAGAATGCAACTTTGTCACCCAACTGTTCTGCTATTTATCGCATGTAAGTTATACGCACATGTGTAGGAACAACGTCACCCAAAGGCGTTTTATTAGTGTTGTAGGTGAAGACCTCTTAAAGAGGAGTAAGAATGACCGAGTGTTAGAACACGCGATTCGCTAATCTACATATGAGGTAATGATTTGAGTACGGGATGGATTGATCACCATACCGGAGACTCTTATTTTACACTTTTGTATGTTTGATGGGTAAATCGGAGAGATTTGAGAACATAGTTCAGTGTCACACGACAAGCTTGAAACCATAGAATGGTAAGACGTATTACCAATATATATAGGCAACCGTGCCTAACGTAGATGAACGGTGAGGAAAAATGCAAAGATCTTAAGGGAGTTCCATCAGAAGCTATCGGCCACCATGAAAGTCTCGGAAGTAGTTTTGGAATCTATGGATTTTGAGAAAGACTTTCCTTTTGAGGAAAAGCCCAGTTCTAAACCAGAGAAGCGCAATGAAGAACCATCATGGAATAAAGCAATTCTGGAAATCCCTACAAGTTTGTTCTTAAGGGTGGTAGCACCCCAGCACCCTCGAAGGACAATTTGGTCATACGACAAATCAACAGAGACTCCAGAATGGTGCGGGAAGACATAGGCATGCCGAGGAACTGCAATGCACATAATTGAATTAATAGAATACATTCTCTCAAGAAAGGAGGGAAAAGGATGAACCGCAAACCTGTAGATGATATGACCAAACCCTGGGGAAGTAACCCAAGGAACCCAAACCCTAACCTATTTCTTGCTAGCCTCTGCAGATCTCGAGGACGAGATTTATTTTAAGTGTGGTAGTCTGTAACATCCCAAAATTTTCCAAATTTTGGAATGTTAATATTTATTATTATGGAGTGAAATGTTATGATTTTTAGGGTAAATTAAAATATTTTTGAGTATTTTTTAAAAAATATCAATTTTGGATTTCTTCTCTTGCGGACTCCTATGAAATATTTGAAACCACTTTTCCTAGTCTAGAAATAATTAACGATAATATGTGAACAATTTTGTCCTCAGATCTAAATAATAATTCTGAGAGAGCGAACAATTTATTCATTGATTATCTAGTCTAATATTGTTATTAGTTATGCTTTCTCTCTGCCAGCCTATCTAGCCCATCTATCTCTTCTATATTTTTTCTTTCCTTTGCCCTTGGGCCACTTTTCTCACTAAAGCCCATCCCGAAGTGAAAGCCCAGGCACCGGTCGTCTTCCTCCTCTGTTTTGTACGTGAACATGAACAGAACCTGCAGAACCTCCACATTCATGACTTCCACCTCTTCCTCTCCCTCTAGTGCTAACCACAGCCATCCTTTCAACTTGCCACCAACACGAAAATTAAGAGGAATGTCAGGAGAACTCATTCAGGAAATTAAAACTCAACTTCGTTGCTTTAATTGGACGAATGGATCCGTGAAATGTTCCTGCACAATCAGCCATTAAACGCCACGGTGAGCTCCCTTGATCTCCCCGTATCGACCCCCTCTTCCCTTATAAATAGGGCCCCAGAAAGCACAACATATCTCACCATCCCTAAGCTAGAAACCCCTCTCTGTCTTGCTCTCCTACATGAGCAATTGCTCACCGGAGTTCAACAATAGCACCAAAGTCCGACGAGGATTCCGTCGCGACCGAGGTACCCCAAACCCCAACTCCTCCACTGTAACATCCCAAATTTTCAATTTGGATGTTATACATAGGTCATTCTTGCATATCATATTTTATTGCATTTTCGCTCAGCAATCCTCGAAATCCTAAGCAACTCAAGGACCCACGAAGAGAGTTGGGGATTTCCCGGTTTCCTTATTTGATTTTTATCAAATGGTGAAACGAGGATTTTGGTTTTAATTATTTTTCTGTCCGAAAATATTTCATAGTTAAAAATATATGAGAGGAGAATATATGACTTCTCCAAAATAAATGAAATATTGGAGGAAAAATATTTAAATCATGTATTTGATTTTATTTGCATTTTATTGCAACTTTTTTGCATTAGAAAAATTGCACGTTTTTCAAAACTGCATTTAGGGCCAAAAAAATGTTCATCTTGTTCTAAATATTTTATTTAGATGGTGAAAATTTATTTTGGCATTTTTAGATTTTTATTTTATTTTCTAGGATTTATTTTCTGTTCGGTGGAATTATTTAAAAAAAAGAACTCCCAAGCGCCGACTGGGCCAAACCCAGCCGGGCCGGCCCAAACGCCGCCGCCACCGTCTCCCGCGCGGAGTCGCGTGCGCCACCGCCCCGACTCGGACCAGGGTCCGGGCCGGACTCCTCCACCGCCACCGCCTTGCCCCCTCCTCCAAGCCACCTCTCCCCCCCTTATATATGCGCCACCCCGCCGCCACCACCACCAAACCCCGCCGCCCCGCAAGCCCACTGCCCCGCCACCCGAGCCCCGCCTCGCCGGAGAGGTAACGCACCGTTCGCCGCCACCCGGTTTTTTTAAGAAAACCGATTCGGTTTTTTCTAAAAAAAATCCTAGTTCGTTTTTTTAGATCAGTTCGCCGGTTTTTCCCGGTTCTTTTATTTAGCGGACGTTCGTCCGTATGTTCGCTTTAACGAACGGTTTTCTCCCGTTAGTTACAGCTAATGAACGCTCGTTCGTTAGTCTGTTCATCAATTTTCTTTTATCGGATTCTTTCCGCGATTATTCTCGATCGTGATTTCTGATCCGATTTTCGTTTCAGTTTATCTTTTCGCTCGTTAGTCGGAATCAGGCGATTCAAACGCCTAGATCTTCGTCTCGAGACTCTCTCTCCGCTTAACCAACTTGAACAAGATTTTGGTACTATAAAATTTGACCTTAGTTCAGATTAGTACACGAATCTTGTTTCTTTCGCTGTTTGAGTTTCGTTCCTTCGTTTGGTTTGATTCTTTTTGCAAACAGGAGTTCTTGAGTTGAACTTTCCGGTTAGATCTTCTTATTTGATTTTTACTCGTGCTTCTTTGTTAGTTGCTTATGTATGCTATTGTTTGTTTGCGATAGAATTCCCGGAGTGCGAAGCGTGTTATTTGGAGTCTCTAGATTACGCGGATCATCAACAAGGCAAGTAACACTTTGATCATATCCCTTTATCACCCAGTTTTTATGCATTAGTTTCAAACCTCAAACATTGCATGGTTAGGATGACATTAACTTGTGGGTTGGGAAGTAGTTGATGAGGTAGAACCTATTGCCCTGTTACATTCAAACCCTTGGGAGTTACTTCTACGCGTTGCTTATATTGCTATGCTATGCTCGTAGACGTGGTTTGGGTGAGTGAAATCCATGACAGATGCGAGATTGTTAATTAATGGTTCAACTTAAGGTGGCAACTTAAATTTACATCTGGGTGGATTGAGGCACCTGGAGTACCCAGTGATGCCTGTATTTTTTTGGAAATTCCGGAGTACCCATGTGATATTCCTATGGACCGCCACCAAGGCTCAAAGGGAACTGAGATTTTTCATGCTAGAAACTTCCTGT
The DNA here is from genome assembly GCF_002162155.2 of Triticum dicoccoides. Classification (NCBI taxonomy): domain Eukaryota; kingdom Viridiplantae; phylum Streptophyta; class Magnoliopsida; order Poales; family Poaceae; genus Triticum; species Triticum dicoccoides. The sequence goes on along the minus strand of NC_041392.1, from coordinate 387,370,780 downwards.
GCAGCCACAAGCTATTATGGGATCTAGCATAGTTGAGTAAGTTACGTGAAGCTCTTGAAGAGGTAGATCAGCAGGTAGTGGGTTTGTAGGTTCGATATGGTCTACCCGGAATAGAGAGTTAATGTTTCTGAAAGACTGTGTCCCGGTCACCGTTTCTCAAACATCATGTAGTGCGAGAAATCCAACGGAGGCAATCGAGTCTTGTGGGGAAAAGTGCGCAAACCTCTGCAGAGTGTATAAACTAATCATGGTTAGCCGTGTCCCCGGTTATGGACAATCTTGAGTATCTAGTACTTGGAGTACCTTAAGTATCTCACCACTCTTAATTAATATTGTTGGGTTGTTAATCACTTTAATTTGGATTGAGTTGGAGGAACCTTCTCAATGATGTTTCAACTACCTTGATAGTTAAATTAAAATCTATTCCTTTGTTGTAGGGAAAAGTTGGCTTTTTGCAAAACTGTAACCATAGAGCTTTGACCAGCCATATATGCATGTAGTGATAGCATTATTCTGTTCTTGCTCTACTGTGTTACTTTGCCAACATATTCCATGTGTTGACCCTTTTCCAGGCTGCAACGTATTATATTGCAGACTTTTCAGACGAGGAGTAAGGTTCGTTAGGTCGTTGTCGTGCAGCTCAGCTATGCCGTTGGAGTTGATGGACTCACTTTATCTTCCAAGCCTTCCGTTGTTATCGTGTTAGATGGCCCTAAGCCATATTTATTGTAATCAGATCTCTTTTGAGACATCCGATGTAATAAGTGTGTGATTGCTACTCTATTATAAATCCTTCGAGTACTGTGTGTGTCAGCATTACCGATCTAGGGATGACACTGAAGCATAGAGACTTGACCGTTTGAGGTCGGGTCGCTACAAAGATGGTATCAGAGCACACGCTGAGTGTAGGACACGACCATTAAGCTAAAGCCCTAGATCACTATTCTCTTCTCATTTCCGACTCCTCTCCATTTTCTACTCTTTAGGATGGCGGAGATGAAGAACAAGTTTGCACAACCGGATGAAGACACAACTTTTGGACGACACTTGAAGGAAGTCACTAGGTACTTGAATATAGGAATACCAAGCTTCACCGAGACCTACAATGCCACTTTACCAAAAGAGGAGCGATGGATGATTCAAGTTCAAGTTCCAGGAAGGACATTCACGCTAGTCACTAAGCCCATAGAATTTTCCTTCGACGCACCAACCTGGAGTTTAGGAAAGAGTATGGCAGCTCACATCACCATGGGACGCATTGGAGAAGTATATCACAAGGATCTTAAGGAAACTATCTACCAGATATGTGGGCGCCGAGACGAGCAATGGGAGATGATCAGCACCAGGAAGGATAGATCAATTGCAGCTTTCATCCAGGAACTAAACCAACACATTCGACGCCAGGAGAATCATATGTGCGCAGACATGATAGATTTGAAGAAGGCGAAGACAAGGATCATCGATCTAGAAGAAGAAATTAAGTCTACACGCGATGGATATGAGGAGGAAATTGCAATACTATTGGAGAAGAATTATGACCTGATTAAGAAGATCGGAATATTTATGGGAGACCCCACACCAGTAGAAGAAGATGAAGAACCCAAGGAGATTCGACCGGAGGGCTACATCATCATCAACGACACTGACTCCGACCTTAGCGATGATGACTGTGAAGACGAAGCTGGAGCAGATATCATGGAGTCTGCAACCGAGGAATATTTTTAGTATTCCACCATGTAAATAAAGTAGTCCGAGCACTTTTGCGATAGTTAGATCGATTGTATGCCTTGCTTGATTGATTGGGTGAAATGATTGTGTTTGTCTCATGTGCATATGGGTAGTGCCTTCTCATTAGACCTTATTCTATTCTAATCTCTTCCATCTAAACCCATCAGATGCCTCCGAGACGTGACCCCGGATTTGCCTTCCTGCCTGAGCTCACTCAGTTGATCCAGCAGCAGAATACCCTGATGCAATTGTTAGTTCAGAATCAGGGCAACAACAACAACAACAACAGCAACAACAATCCACCACCACCACCATTTGACAACTTAGCCAGTTTTTTGAGGTTGCAGCCGCCGGTGTTTTCCAGTAGCACCGAGCCTATAGTAGCAGATGATTGGCCCCGCAAGATTGGAAGGGAGTTGACCACTGCATGAGGTACTGATGCTGAGAAGGTGCTTTTTGCCTCACATCAGTTGGATGGACCAGCAGCATCATGGTGGGAGAATTACACTGTCACCTACCCTATAGCCACGGTGACATGGGACCAGTTTCAGCAAGGTTTTTGCATAGCCCATGTCTCAACTGGAGCTATGAGTATGAAGAAGCATGAGTTTCGCAACTTACGCTAGGGGAACCGTACTGTGGCTCACTACGTGGATGAGTTTAGCAAGCTATCGCGCTATGACCCTGACGATGTGGCCACAGATGCCGCGAAGCAGGAGAAGTTTATGGAAGGGCTGAATGATGAGATGAGTATGCAGTTGATGGTAGCCACCTTCAACAACTATCAGGAGTTGGTAGATAAGGCTCTTATGATTGAAGGGAAGCAACAGCATATTGAGAGCCGTAAGAGGAAGTATGGACAAGGGAGGTATAACTCAGGATCTCAGCAGAAGCCTCGCCTAACCCCGAACTCGGGAGGACTTGTTCATAACCATGGAGGTCATAACCACACCGGAGGAGGATCGCATAATCACAATGGTACTAAGAATGGGAGTGGGAACGAAGCCAATAACAAGCAGAACCGCCCTAGTCCAGCCACACCCGCCAAAAGAGATCTAAGTCACGTTACTTGTTTCAAGTGTGGGAAGACTGGACACTATGCCACAGAGTGCCCTGAAGGAAAGAATGGAAATGGAAATGGGAGTGCTGGGAAGAAGCCCAATCCATTCAACAAAGGACAAGTGAACCACATTAACGTGGAGGAGGTTGAAGAGCAGCCGGATGCGGTAATAGGTAAGTTTTTGGTTAAGTCATTTACCGCTTTTGTTCTATTTGATACTGGTGCATCTCATTCATACATATCAAGGGGATTTGTGGATTAGTTTAAACTACAAACCCAAACCCTTAGGACCCCTCTCTTAGTGAGTTCACCTGGAGCAGAGTATATGGCTAGTCGATGGTGCGACCAGATACCCCTAACCATTGGCACCCATGTTTTTCCGTCTGACCTAATTATCTTGGAGTCACAAGGATTGGATGTGATATTAGGTATGGACTGGATGTCAAAGTATGGAGGAAGCATTGACTGTGCTAGTAAGTCGATTTATCTCACCACCCTGGAGGGAAAAAGGATTAAGTATGTATCTAGGCATGTGCCTAGGAGGAGTCAAGTGAATACTCACACGGGAGTTGTTCAGGAGGAAGTGCCTGTAGTGAAGGATTACCCAGATGTTTTTCCAGAGGAGTTACCAGGCATGCCACCGGATCGAGATATCGTGTTTTTGATAGAGCTACTGCCAGGTATCGGGCCAATATCCAAGAGACCCTATCGAATGCCCGTGAATGATCTGGAGGAAATTAAGAAACAGATCAAGGAGTTGTTGGAGAAAGGATACATTCGAAGGAGTTCATCACCTTGGGGAGCCCTAGTGCTTTTGGTGGAGAAGAAGGATAAATCTCTAAGAATGGTTGTTGATTATCGGGCCTTGAATGAAGTAATGATCAAGAACAAGTACCCACTGCCGATGACCAATGATTTGTTTGATCAGCTGCAAGGAGCTAAGGTGTTTTTGAAGATCGATTTGCGATCGGGATACCATCAGTTGAAGATTTGAGAGAAAGATATACCCAAGACAACATTCACCATGCGTTACGGATTATACGAATATATGGTCATGTCATTTGGACTGACTAACGCCCCTGCCTATTTCATGAGCATGATGAACAAGGTGTTCATGAGGTATTTGGACAAGTTTGTTGTGGTGTTCATTGATGACATTATGGTATACTCGAAGAATGAAGAGGAGCACAAGGAGCATTTGCGACTAGTTCTCGAGAAACTCAGGGAACACCAGTTGTATGCCAAGTTCAGCAAATGCGAGTTTTGGTTGAAGGAAGTCGGATTCCTTGGGCATGTTATATATGGAGAAGGTATAGCAGTAGACCTCAGCAAGGTTCAGTCAGTCACTAAATGGATAGAACCCACTTCAGTTAGCGAGATCCGCAGTTTTATTGGCCTCGCCGGATACTATCGGAGATTCATTGAGAATTTTTCCAAGATTGCATAGCTAATGACGGAGTTATTGAAGAAGGATACCAAGTTTAAATGGACAGAAGACTGCGAGGCAAGTTTTTAGGAGGTGAAGAAACGTTTGACTAAAGCCCCAGTGCTGACGCTGCCAGATATACATAAGGATTTCCAAGTGTATTGCGACGCCTCTCACTTAGGACTTGGATGTGTGCTTATGCAGGACGGAAGAGTTGTTTCGTATGCCTCGCGACAACTAAAACCTCATGAGTTGAATTATGCCACGCATGATTTGGAGTTAGCAGCCGTAGTGCATGCATTGAAGACTTGGAGACATTACCTTATTGGAAACCGTTGTGATATGTACACGGATCATAAGAGTTTGAAGGACATCTTCACACAGAAGGAACTGAACCTTAGGCAAAGGAGATGGTTGGAGCTTATAAAGGATTAAGACATGAAGTTGCACTATCATCCAGGAAAGGCCAATGTCGTAGCAGACACTTTAAGCCGGAAGAGTTATGCTAATATCCTTGTGAGTAAGGGAGTGCCAAAGGAGTTAGCAGAGGATATCATGGAACTTCAATTAGAAATTGTACCTAGAAGTTTTGTTGCAACAATGGAGGTTCAGTCTACATTGTTGGGAAAGATTCGAGAAGCTCAGAAGGATGACAAAGAGATTGACGAGATAAAGGAGAATATGAGCAAAGGAAAGGCCAAAGGTTTTCGTGAGGATGAGCACGATACCTTATGGTTTGAGGACCGGATATACGTGCCCAATAACACAGAGATCAGAAAGTTAATACTACAGGAGGCTCATGACTCACCATACTCAATACACCTCGGAAACACCAAAATGTATTTGGATTTGAAGGGACGTTTCTGGTGGACAGGTATGAAGAAGGATATTCCTGAGTATGTAGCCATATGTGATGTATGTCAGAGAGTGAAGGCAGAGCACCAAAAGCCGACATGATTGTTACAGCCTATGCCGATACCCGAATGGAAGTGGGATAAACTTGGCATGGACTTTATCACCGGATTGCCCAGGACCAAATCAGGATATGATTCCATATGGGTAGTAGTTGATCGCTTGACCAAAGTGGCTCACTTTATCCCAGTGAAAACTACTTATACAAGTGTGAAGTTGGCCAAGATATATATGTCCAGGATCATATGTCTGCATGGAGTTCCGAGGACCATCGTATCAGATAGAGGAACACAGTTTACCTCAAAGTTTTGGCATCAGCTACACCAGACCATGGGAACAAGACTGGAGTTCAGTACAGCATTTCACCCGTAGACGGATGGACAGACCGAGAGAGTTAATCAGATTCTGGAGGACATGTTGAGAGACTGTGCGCTAGATTATGGATCTAGTTGGGATGACAATTTGCCTTACGCAGAGTTCTCATACAACAATAGCTACCAAGCCAGTTTGAAGATGGCACCATTCAAAGCCCTGTACGGACGAAGGTGCAGAATGCCGTTAATGCAGGATGAAGTAGGAGACCGACACTTGTTTGGACCAGACTTGATCAAGGAGTCTGAAGAGATGGTTAAGCTGATTCGTGATAGACTGAAGATTACTCAGTCCAGGCAGAAGAGTTATGCAGACTCGAAACGCAAGGAGGTAACCTATGAAATTAGAGATAGAGCATATCTGCGAGTATCGCCCTTGCGAGGATTAAAACTTTTTGGAGTTAAAGGAAAGTTAGCCCCGAGATTTGTAGGACCGTATCTTGTTATGGAACGGAAGGGAGAAGTTGCTTACAAATTGGAATTACCCGAGGGACTGTCAGGAGTTCATGATGTGTTCCACGTTTCACAATTGAAGAAGTGTTATGCTGAGATGGCCGATATACCGTTAAGAGATACAGTACCCTTGGAGGCGATTCAGTTGGATAGTGATTTAACTTATGAGGAAAAGCCAGTTAAGATTCTTGAGTTTGCTAGCCGAGTCTCCCGCAGCAAGGTCATCAAGTTTTGCAAAGTTCAGTGGAGCCACCATACCGAGGATGAAGCCACCTGGGAACGAGAGGATGATCTACGCAAAGACCACCCACACCTATTTTTCTAGCCAACCCGAATCTCGAGGGCAAGATTCATCTTAAGGGGGGTAGGTTTGTAACATCCCAAATTTTCAATTTGGAATGTTATACATAGGTTATTCTTGCATATCATATTTTATTGCATTTTCGCTCAGCAATCCTCGAAATCCTAAGCAACTCAAGGACCCACGGAGAGAGTTGGGGATTTCCCGGTTTCCTTATCTGATTTTTATCAAATAGTGAAACGAGGATTTTGGTTTTAATTATTTTCCTCTCCGAAAATATTTCATAGTTAAATATATATGAGAGGAGATAATATGACTTCTCCAAAATAAATGAAATATTGGAGGAAAAATATTAAAATCATTTATTTGATTTTATTTGGATTTTATTGCAATTTTGTTTGCATTAGAAAAATTGCACGTTTTTCAAAAACGCATTTAGGGCCAATAAAATGTTCATCTTGTTCTAAATATTTTATTTAGACGCTAAAAATTTATTTTGGCATTTTTATATTTTTATTTTATTTTCTAGTATTTATTTTCTGTTCGGCAGAATTATTAAAAAAAAAGAACTCCCAAGCGCCGACTGGAACAAACCCAGCCGGGCCGACCCAACCGCCGCCGTCTCCCGCGCGGAGTCGCGCCCGCCACCGCCCCGACTCGGACCGGAGTCCGAGCCGGACTCCTCCACCGCCGCCGCCTTGCCCCCTCCTCCAAGACACATCTTCCCCCTTATATATCGCGCCACCCCGCCGCCACCACCACCAAACCCCGCCGCCCCGCAAGCCCGCTGCCCCGCCGCCCGAGCCCCGCCTCGCCGGAGCCTCGCCGAAGAGGTAACGCACCGTTAGCCGCCGCCCGATTTTTTTAAGAAACCCAATTCAGGTTTTTTTGAAAAAACCCCTAGTTCGTTTTTTTAGATCGGTTTGCCGGTTTTTCCCGGTTCTTTTATTTAGCGGATGTTCGTCCGTACGTTCGTTTTAACGAACGGTTTTCGCCTATTAGTTACAGCTAACGAACGCTCGTTTGTTAGTCTATTCGCCAGTTTTCTTTTATCGAATTCTTTCCACGGTTATTCTCGATCGTGATTTCTGATCCGATTTTCGTTTCAGTTTATCTTTTCGCTGGTTAGTCGGAATCAGGCGATATAAACGCCTAGATCTTCGTCTCGAGACTCTTTTCCGCTTAACCAGCTTGAACAAGATTTTGGTACTATAAAATTTGACCTTAGTTCAGATTAGTAAATGGATCTTGTTTCTTTCGTCGTTTGAGTTTTGTTGCTTGGTTTGGTTTGATTCTTTTTGCAAACCAGAGTTCTTGAGTTGAACTTTCCGGTTAGATCTTCTTATTTGAGTTTTACCCGTGCTTCTTTGTTAGTTGCTTATGTATGCTATTGTTTGTTTGCGATAGAATTCCCAGAGTGCGAAGCGTGTTATTTGGAGTCTCTAGGTTACGCGGATCGTCAGCAAGGCAAGTAACACTTTGATCATATCCCTTTATCACCCAGTTTTTATGCATTAGTTTCAATCCTCAAACATTGCATGGTTAGGATGACATTAACTTGTGGGTTGGGAAGTAGTTGATGAGGTAGAACCTATTGCCCTGTTACATTCAAACCCTTGGGAGTTACTTCTACGCGTTGCTTATATTGCTATGCTATGCTCGTAGACGTTGTTTGGGTGAGTGAAATCCATGACAGATGTGAGATTGTTAATTAATGGTTCAACTTAAGTTGGCCACTTAAATTTACATCTGGGTGGATTGAGGCACCTGGAGTACCCAGTGTTGCCTGTATTTTTTGGAAATCCCGGAGTACTCGTGTGATCTTCCTATGGACCGCCACCCAGGCTCAAAGGGAACTGAGATTTTTCATGCTAGAAACTTCCGTGTGCAGCCACAAGCTATTATGGGCTCTAGCATAGTTGAGTAAGTTACGTGAAGCTCTTGAAGAGGTAGATCAGCAGGTAGTGAGTTTGTAGGTTTGGTATGGTCTACCCGGAGTAGAGAGTTAATGTTTCTGAAAGAGCGTGTCTCGGTCATCCGTTTCTCAAACATCATGTAGTGCGAGAAATCCAATGGAGCCGATCGAGTCTTGTGGGGAAAAGTGTGCAATCCTCTGCAGAGTGTATAAACTAATCATGGTTAGCCGTGTCCCCGGTTATGGACAATCTTGAGTATCTAATACTTGGAGTATCTTAAGTATCTCACCACTCTTAATTAATATTGTTGGGTTGTTAATCACTTTAATTGGGACTGAGTTGGAGGAACCTTCTCAATGATGTTTCAACTACCTTGATAGTTAAATTAAAATCTATTCCTTTGTTGTAGGGAAAAATTGGCTTTTTGTAAAACTATAACCATAGAGCTTTCCACCAGCCATATATGCATGTAGTGATAGCATTATTCTGTTCTTGCTCTACTGTGTTACTTTGCCAGCATATTCCATGTGCTGACCCGTTTCTGGGCTGCAATGTATTATGTTGCAGACTTTTCAGACGAGGGGTAAGGTTCGTTAGGTCGTTGCCGTGCAGCTCAGCTATGCCGTTGGAGTTGATGGACTCACTTTATCTTCCAAGCCTTCCGCTGTTATCGTGTTAGATGGCCCTAAGCCATATTTATTGTAATTAGATCTCGTTTGAGACATCCGATGTAATAAGTGTGTGATTGCTACTCTGTTATAAATCCTTCGAGTACTGTGTGTGTGTCAGCATTACCGATCCAGGGATGACACTAAAGCAAAGAGACTTGACCGTTTGAGGTCGGGTCGCTACATCCACCTTTCTCTTCCCCTTGTTGATGCGCATCTCGTTGACCCCTTTCCCCTCTCTATTTCGCAGTAGGAGAACGAGAACCGCGAGGACCGAGGCTCACTGCCGCCATGCGCAATTTCAGCCGCTTCTGTCGAGTGAAGCAGAAAGGTCCCGAGATCCTTAGAGAGTCCATTGAATTCTCCATCACCATCTATCCATCGTCCACCGCTCCTAATTCGCCGGAGCTTGCCCGAACCACCATCTTCCTCATCACCGGCGACCAACTCCGGTGAGCTCTCTCTTAATTCTGTAATTCAATTTCAGGAAAATATCCAAACTTCGGAAATTCATATCTCCTAAACCATATGTACGATTTTTACAAATAAGATATCCCCGGATTTGTTGAAACATTTAGTTTATTATAAAAATATATAATTTCACCTTTGAGCAAACTATAATTCAGTTTTTATTTAAATACAAAATTGAGTATTTTGGCTACATCTTTTATTCCGTAAATCATATAAATTTTTTTATATATCAAAGTTGGACCTTAGGACCTCAGCTTTCTGTTGGAACTCATGGCGTAATTTTTTTCTAGCATGATTTAGTCACTGTTTTAACTTCAACACCTTAATTTGACATTCTCAATCATTGTTTAATAACTTCATTAAAATAAGATTTGACACGAAGTTAAATCTCTTAGATTGATCCCTAGAAAACCTCTCTGGTCATGTGCCATCATCATACAAATTTGGATTTAGGAAATGTTACATCAATTTTTGTAACATAAACCTTATGGCATCAACTCCATCTATCATTTTCATTGGACCCAAGTCAAATATTCCAATCAAACCTATTATAGACTGTCGTAGAACTTGGTCACACAACCCTTCAAACCATAGTCCTCACTTACTATCAATATTATCCAACCCAAGTATATGTCTGTCATATTTTCTTCAAAGACCACACCTGATCCTATATCAACCCTAACCATGCCCTAGAAATTATGATAGTGGCAATCGAATAATTTGTGTTGTTATACGGATTTTGATTTGGAAGTTACTTTTGTGTTGAATGCTTGCTTGAATCATTGTTATGTGAATGTGGATATGCCGAGTGTCTTACTTGAGTTATTTATCGCGTTAGATTGCAGCGAGTGCGAAGGTGAATTCTATGAGGAGGTAGAACCTTGTGACTATGAAACCGAAGGCAAGTTGCAAATTGATCATGCTTCACCCTATATTTTCATACTATGCATAACTCTTTAAATTTTAATACTATGCATGTTTTATAAAAGTTTTGCAAAGTATTATATTTAGCTAGAGCCATAGGTTCAAGACTCACCATTGGCCATGCTTGCACAAAATGGGTGGGATGAAAACCAAACTTGTTTTGAACTTTAAATTTGCTCTCTTTGGAGCAAAGTTTTGAGAAAATATTTTTAAAACAAAATTATATATTGTTTTACTTCTACTCCCTGGGCAGGATGGTATGACGGGAGCGTCTACAAGTGAATGTGCCTGACTGGGTCTTGAAGTGAATGCGCCCGACTGGGGTCTAGCACACATGTTTTTGGTGGGGACTGCCGTCTAGGGGAATGAGATCTTCCAAGTACAGTTTGATGTAGCTTCCAGTACAACCACATGCTACTATGGGCTCTGGCTTAGCTTAGTACTAACGGGAAACCCTTACCTCAGGAGCGCTATCGGAGAGGGGCTTTCATTGCCTAAGTTGCGGGCGGCTTGGTCAGGTATAGGGGGCTGTTACGGAAAGTCTTCGTCACAACCTTCTCCTAGTCGTACACCCAAGTGTGTAATGATAAACAGGGTTGGTTGTGTCATGTGGGGAACGTGTACGACCTCTGCAAAGGGTTTAACCTAATCGATTAGCCGTGCCGTTATGGGTAATTTGAGCAATTGAAGACTTGGACTGAAGAAGAATCTCCCCTCTCTTTTCTAAAAATCTGTTTTAAGGGTTAAAGTTGAGGAATGAGCACAGTGAATGTGTTTAACTTCAACCTTATGTATGTTTTAAACTATTTTTTGGAGAATGAGCACTGGTGCTTATATCCAAGTGTGTAACTCCGACCTTTTATACTAAAAACTATTTCTATTTCAAAAGAAGTTTACAAAATTGACTACAGGAAGAAAATTGGCTTTATGCAAAAGAAACCTCCACCAATACTTACCCAGCATATCTAATCTGTTATACTTCCCTTTGCAACTTGCTAGTACATTTCACGTACTCATCTGCACCTGTCATGTGCAGATCTCGACAGATTAAGAGACGATAGGGTTATGGTCTACACTCAACGAGCCCAGTGGCGTTGATGGAGCCCTAACTTAGCAACTACGTATAATTCCGCTGTATTATGTGCTAGCTTGAGCTGTGCCTAAGGTATGATATATATATATATATATATATATATATATATATATATATATATATATATGGATCTACCATTGTAGTAGAATGATGTATGTCTTACTGATATTCATTTTTGTTACTGTGTGTGCTAGCTATGATCCAGGCATAGCACAGTAAGCAGAGAGACTTGGATTCTACCAAATACGGGTCGTGACATGACGCGGTAGGGAGCCTTGTTAGGAAGAGGAGCTCCGGGGATGAGGTCGATTCAGTGCTCGATGCCTCGTAGAGGAGTTACACCCTGTTGGGGAACATAGTAATTTCAAAAAAATTCCCTACGCACACGCAAGATCATGGTGATGCATGGCAACGAGAGGGAAGAGTATCGTCTACATACCCTCATAGACCGTAAGCGGAAGCGTTATGAGAACGCGGTTGATGTAGTTGTACGTCTTCACGATCCGACCGATCCAAGTATCGAACGCACGACACCTCCGAGTTCGGCACACGTTCAGCTCGATGACGTCCCACGAACTCCGATCCAGCAGAGCTTCAGGGCAGAGTTCCGTCAGCACGACGGCGTGATGATGGTGATGATGTTGCTACCAACGTAGGGCTTCGCCTAAGCACCGCTATGATATGATCGAGGTGGATTATGGTGGAGGGGGCACCGCACATGGCTTGTAACAATCAACTTGTGTGTCCATGGGGTGCCACCTTCCCCCGTATATAAAGGAGTGGAGGAGGGGGAGGGCAGCCCTCTCTATGGCGCGCCCTGGGGAGTCCTACTCCCACTAGAAGCAGGATCCCCCCTTCCATGTAGTAGGAGTAGGAGAGAAGGAAAAGGAAAAGAGATGAGAAGGAAGGAGAGGGCGCAGCCCCTCCCCCTAGTCCAATTTGAACTAAGCCTTGGGGCGCGCAGCCTCCCCTCTCTCTTTCCCTTAAAGCCCAATAAGGCTCATATACTCCCTGGCGAATTCCCGTAACTCTCTCGTACTCCGAAAAATACCCGAATCACTCGGAACATTTCCGATGTCCGAATATAGTCGTCCAATATATCAATCTTTACGTCTCAACCATATCGAGACTCCTCGTCATGTCCCCGATCTCATCCGGGACTCCGAACAACCTTCGGTACATCAAACCACATAAACTCATATTACCGATCATCACCTAACGTTAGGCATGCGGACCCTACGGGTTCGAGAACTATGTAGACATGACCGAGGCTCGTCTCCGGTCAATAACTAATAGAGGAACCTGGATGCTCATATGGGTTCCTACATATTCTTCGAAGATCTGTATCGGTCAAACCGCACAACAACATACGTTGTTCCCTTTGTCATCGGTATGTTACTTGCCCGAGATTCGATCGTCGGTATCCTCATACCTAGTTCAATCTCGTTACCGGCAAGTCTCTTTACTCGTTCCGTAATACATCATCCCGCAACTAACTCATTAGTCACAATGCTTGCAAGGCTTATTGTGATGTGCATTACCGAGAGGGCCCAAAGATACCTCTCCGATAATCAGAGTGACAAATTCTAATCTTAATCTATGCCAACTCAACAAGTACCATCGAAGACACCTGTAGAGCACCTTTATAATCACCCATTTACGTTGTGACATTTGGTAGTACACAAAGTGTCCTCCGATATTTGGGAGTTGCATAATCTCATAGTCAGAGGAACATGTATAAGTCATGAAGAAAGCGATAGCAACAAACTAAATGATCATCGTGCTAAGCTAACGGAATGGGTCAAGTCAATCACATCATGCTCTAATGATGTGATCCCATTAATCAAATGACAACTCATGTCTATGGCTAGGAAACTTAACCATCTTTGATTCAACGAGCTAGTCAAGTAGAGGCATACTAGTGACACTCTGTTTGTCTATGTATTCACACATGTACTAAGTTTTCGGTTAATACAATTCTAGCATGAATAATAAACATTTATCATGATATAAGGAAAATAAATAATAACTTTATTATTGCCTCTAGGGCATATTTCCTTCAGTCTCCCACTTGCACTAGAGTCAATAATCTAGTTCACATCGTCATGTGATTTAACACCAATAATTCACATCTTTATGCGATTAGTTCACATCTCCATGTGACTAACACCCAAAAGGTTTACTAGAGTCAATAATCTAGTTCACATCGCTATGTCATTAACACCCAAAGAGTGATCATGTTTTGCTTGTGAGAGAAATTTAGTCAATGGGTCTGTCACATTCAGAGCCATATGTATCTTGCAAATTTTCTATGTCTACAATGCTCTTCACGAAGCTACTCTAACTAATTGCTCCCACTTTCAATATGTATCTAGATCGAGACTTAGAGTCGTCTAGATCTATGTAAAAAGCTTGCATCGACGTAACTCTTTACGACGAACTATTTTATGACCTCCATAACCGAGAAATATTTCCTTAGTCCTCTAAGGATAATTTTGACTATTGTCCAGTGATCTACTCCTAGATTACTATTGTACTCCCTACGAGAATGATGCTAAGGTATAAAATAGGACTGGTAAACAACATAGCATACTTTATAGAACCTATGACTAAGGCATAGGGAATGAATTTTCATTCTCTTTCTATTTTCTGCAGTGGTCGGGTTTTGAGTCTTTACTCAACTTCACACCTTGCAACACAGGCAAGAACTCCTTCTTCGGCTGTTCCATTTTGAACTACTTCAACATGTTGTCAAGGTATGTACTCATTGAAAATATATCAAGCATCTTGATCTATCTCTATAGATCTTGATGCTCAATATGTAAGTAGCTTCACCGAGGTCTTTCTTTGAAAAACTCTTTTCAAATATTCCTTTATGCTTTCCAGAAAATTCTACATTATTTCCGAACAACAATATGTCATTCACATATACTTATAAGAAATATTGTAGTGCTCCCACTCACTTTCTTGTAAATACAGGCTTCATCGCAAGTCTGTATAAAACCATATGCTTTGATCACTTTATCAAAGAATATATTCCAACTCCGAGATACTTGCACCAGTCCATAGATGGATCGCTGGAGCTTGCTCACTTTGTTAGCACCTTTAGGATCGACAAAACCTTCTGGTTGCATCATATACAACTCTTCTTCTAAGAAATCCATGATGGAATATAGTTTTGACATCCATTTGCCAGATTTCATAAATGCGGCAACTGCTAACATGATTCGGACAGACTTTTAAGCATTGATACGAGTGAGAAAATCTCATCGTAGTCAACACCTTGAACTTGTCGAAAACATTTTGCGATAATTCGAGTTTTGTAGATAGTAACACTACTATCAGCGTCCATCTTCCTCTTGAAGATCCATTTATTCTTAATGACTCACTGATCATCGGGCAAGTCAATAAAAGTCCATACTATGTTCTCATTCATGGATCCCATCTCAGATTTCATGGCCTCAAGCCATTTCGCGGAATCTGGGCTCATCATAGCTTCCTTATAGTTCGTAAGTTCGTCATGGTCTAGTAACATGACTTCCAAAAAGGATTACCATACCGCTCTGGTGCGGACCATACTCTAGTTGTCCTACGAGGTTCGGTAGTAACTTGATCTAAAGTTTCATGGTCATCATCATTAGCTTCCCCACTAATTGGTGTAGAGATCACTAGAACTGATTTCTGTGATGAACTACTTTCCAATTCGGGAGAAGGTACAATTACCTCATCAAGTTCTACATTCCTCCCACTCACTTCTTTCAAGAGAAACTCCTTCTCTAGAAAGGATCCACTTTTAGCAACAAAGATCTTGCCTTTGGATCTATGATAGAAGGTGTACCCAATAGTTTCCTTTGGGTATTCTATGAAGACACATTTATCCGATTTGGGTTCGAGCTTATCAGGTTGAGACTTTTTCACATAAACATCGCAACCCCAAACTTTAAGAAACGATAGCTTAGGTTTCTAGCCAAACCACAGTTCATATGGTGTCGTCTCAACGGATTTAGATGGTGCCCTATTTAACATGAATGCAACTGTCTCTAATGCATAACCCCAACATGATAGTGATAAGTCGGTAAGAGACATCATAGATCGCACCATATCTAATAAATTATGGTTATGACATTCGGACACACCAGTACGCTGTGGTGTTCCGGGTGGCTTGAGTTGCGAAACTATTCCGCATTGTTTCAAATGAAGACCAAACTTGTAACTCAAATATTCTCCTCCACGATCAGATCGCAGAAACTTTATTTTCTTGTTACGATGATTTTCCACTTCACTCTGAAATTCTTTAAACTTTTCAAATGTTTCATACTTATGTTTCATCAAGTAGATATACCCATATCTTCTCAAATCATCTGTGAAGGTCACAAAATAACGATACCCACCGCGAGCCTCAACACTCATCGGACCGCATACATCAGTATGTATTATTTCCTATAAGTCAGTTGCTCACTCCATTGTTCTGGAGAACAGAGTCTTTGTCATCTTGCCCATGAGGCATGGTTCGCAAGCATCAAGTGATTCATAATCAAGTGATTCCAAAAACCCATCAGCATGGAGTTTCTTCATGCTCTTTACACCAATATGACCTAAACGGCAGTGCCACAAATAAGTTGCACTATCATTATTAACATTACATATTTTGGCTTCAATATTATGAATATGTGTATCACTACGATCGAGATTCAATAAACCATTTATATTGAGTGTATGACCATAGAAGGTTTTATTCATGTAAATAGAACAACAATTATTCTTCGACTTAAATGAATAACCGTATTGCAATAAACATGATCCAATCATATTCATGCTTAACGCAAACACCAAATAACATTTATTTTAGGTTCAACACTAATCCCGAAAGTATAGGGAGTGTGTGATGATGATCAAGATTAGGATACATCATCCCGCAACTAACTCATTAGTCACAAATGCTTGCAAGGCTTATTGTGATGTGCATTACCGAGAGGGCCCAGAGATACCTCTCCGACAATCGGAGTTTCAAATCCTAATCTTGATCTATGCCAACTCAACAAGTACCATCGGAGACACCTGTAGAGCACCTTTATAATCACCCAGTTACGTTGTGACGTTTGGTAGCACACAAAGGGTCCCTCCGATATTCGGGGGTTGCATAATCTCATAGTCGGAGGAACATGTATAAGTCATGAAGAAAGCGATAGCAACAAACTAAACAATCATCGTGCTAAGCTAACGGAATGGGTGAAGTCAATCACATCATTCTCTAATGATGTGATCCCATTAATCAAATGACAACTCATGTCTATGGCTAGGAAACTTAACCATCTTTGATTCAATGAGCTAGTCAAGTAGAGGCATACTAGTGACACTCTGTTTGTCTATGTATTCACACATGTACTAAGTTTCCAGTTAATACAATTCTAGCATGAATAATAAACATTTATCATGATATAAGGAAAATAAATAATAAATTTATTATTGCCTCGAGGGCATATTTCCTTCAGTCTCCCACTTGCACTAGAGTCAATAATCTAGTTCACATCGTCATGTGATTTAACACCAATAATTCACATCCTTATGCGATTAGTTCACATCCCCATGTGAAAAACACCCAAAAGGTTTACTAGAGTCAATAATCTAGTTCACATCGCTATGTCATTAACACCCAAAGAGTGATCATGTTTTTCTTGTGAGAGAAATTTAGTCAATGGGTCTGTCACATTCAGAGCCGTATGTATCTTGCAAATTTTCTATGTCTACAATGCTCTGCATGAAGCTACTCTAACTAATTGCTCTCACTTTCAATATGTATCTAGATCGAGACTTAGAGTCATCTAGATCTATGTAAAAAGCTTGCATCGACGTAACTCTTTACGACGAACTCTTTTATGACCTCCATAACCGAGAAATATTTCCTTAGTCCTCTAAGGATAATTTTGACTATTGTCCAGTGATCTACTCCTAGATTACTATTGTACTCCCTTACCAGAATGATGCTAAGGTATAAAATAGGACTGGTAAACAGCATAGCAACTTTATAGAACCTATGACTAAGACATAGGGAATGAATTTTCATTCTCTTTCTATTTTATGCAGTGGTCGGGTTTTGAGTCTTTAGTCAACTTCACACCTTGCAACACAGGCAAGAACTCCTTCTTTGGATGTTCCATTTTGAACTACTTCAAAATGTTGTCAACGTATGTACTCACTGAAAATATATCAAGCATCTTGATCTATCTCTATAGATCTTGATGCTCAATATGTAAGTAGCTTCACCGAGGTCTTTCTTTGAAAAACTCTTTTCAAACATTCCTTTATGCTTTCCAGAAAATTTTACATTATTTCCGATCAACAATATGTCAATCAACATATACTTATAAGAAATGTTGTAGTGCTCCCACTCACTTTCTTGTAAATACAGGCTTCACCGCAAGTCTGTATAAAACCATATGCTTTGATCACTTTATCAAAGAATATATTCCAACTCCGAGATACTTGCACCAGTCCATAGATGGATCACTGGAGCTTGCTCACTTTGTTAGCACCTTTAGGATCGACAAAACCTTCTGGTTGCATCATATACAACTCTTATTTTAAGAAATCCATGAAGGAATGTAGTTTTGACATCCATTTGCCAGATTTCATAAATGCGGCAACTACTAACATGATTCAGACAGACTTTTAAGCATTGATACGAGTGAGAAAATCTCATCGTAGTCAACACCTTGAACTTGTCAAAAACATTTTGCGACAATTCGAGTTTTGTAGATAGTAACACTACTATCAGCGTCCATCTTCCTCTTGAAGATCCATTTATTCTTAATGACTCACTGATCATCGGGCAAGTCAATCAAAGTCCATACTATGTTCTCATACATGGATCCCATCTCAGATTTCATGGCCTCAAGCCATTTCGCGGAATCTGGGCTCATCATCGCTTCCTCATAGTTCGTAAGTTCGTCATGGTCTAGTAACATGACTTCCAAAAAGGATTACCATACCGCTCTGGTGTGGACCATACTCTGGTTATCCTACGATGTTCGGTAGTAACTTGATCTAAAGTTTTATGGTCATCATCATTAGCTTCCTCACTAATTGGTGTAGAGATCACTAGAACTGATTTCTGTGATGAACTACTTTCCAATTCGGGAGAAGGTACAATTACCTCATCAAGTTCTACATTCCTCCCACTCACTTCTTTCGAGAGAAACTCCTTCTCTAGAAAGGATCCACTTTTAGCAACAAAGATCTTGCCTTTGGATCTGTGATAGAAGGTGTACCCAACAGTTTCCTTTGGGTATTCTATGAAGACACATTTATCCGATTTGGGTTCGAGCTTATCAGGTTGAGACTTTTTCACATAAACATCGCAACCCCAAACTTTAAGAAACGATAGCTTAGGTTTCTAGCCAAACCACAGTTCATATGGTGTCGTCTCAACGGATTTAGATGGTGCCCTATTTAACATGAATGCAACTGTCTCTAATGCATAACCCCAACATGATAGTGATAAGTCGGTAAAAGACATCATAGATCGCACCATATCTAATAAATTATGGTTATGACATTCGGACACACCATTACGCTGTGGTGTTCCGGGTGGCTTGAGTTGCGAAACTATTCCGCATTGTTTCAAATGAAGACCAAACTTGTAACTCAAATATTCTCCTCCACGATCAGATCGCAGAAACTTTATTTTCTTGTTACGATGATTTTCCACTTCACTCTGACATTCTTTAAACTTTTCAAATGTTCCAGACTTATGTTTCATCAAGTAGATATACCCATATCTTCTCAAATCATCTGTAAAGGTCACAAAATAATGATACCCACCGCGAGCCTCAACACTCATCGGACCGCATACATCAGTATGTATTATTTTCAATAAGTCAGTTGCTCGCTCCATTGTTCCGGAGAACGGAGTCTTTGTCATCTTGCCCATGAGGCATGGTTCGCAAGCATCAAGTAATTCATAATCAAGTGATTCCAAAAACCCATCAGCATGGAGTTTCTTCATGCGCTTTACACCAATATGACCTAAACGGCAGTGCCACAAATAAGTTGCACTATCGTTATTAACATTACATCTTTTGGCTTCAATATTATGAATATGTGTATCACTATGATCGAGATTCAATAAACCATTTATTTTGAGTGTATGACCATAGAAGGTTTTATTCATGTAAATAGAACAACAATTATTCTTTGACTTAAATGAATAACTGTATTGCAATAAACATGATCCAATCATATTCATGCTTAACGCAAACACCAAATAACATTTATTTTAGGTTCAACACTAATCCCGAAAGTATAGGGAGTGTGCGATGATGCTCATATCAATGTTGGAACCACTTCCAACACACATCGTCACTTCACCCTTAACTAGTCTCTATTCATTCTGCAACTCCCGTTTCGAGTTACTAATCTTAGCAACTAAACTAGTATCAAATACTGAGGGGTTGCTATAAACACTAATAAAGTACACATCAATAACATGTATATCAAATATACCTTTGTTCACTTTGCCATCCTTCTTATCTGCCAAATACTTGGGGTAGTTCTACTTCCAGTGACCAGTCCCTTTGCAGTAGAAGCACTTAGTGTCAGGCTTAGGTCTAGACTTGGGCTTCTTCACTTGAGGAGCAACTTGCTTGCTGTTCTTCTTGAAGTTCCCCTTCTTCCCTTTGCCCTTTTCTTGAAACTAGTGGTCTTGTCAACCATCAACACTTGATGCTTTTCTTGATTTCTACCTTTGTCGATTTCCGTATCACGAAGAGCTTGGGAATCATTGCTGTTATCCCTTGCATATTATAGTTCATCATGAAGTTCTACTAACTTGGTGATAGTGACTAGAGAATTCTGTCAATCACTATCTTATCTGGAAGATTAACTCCCACTTGATTCAAGTGATTGTAGCACTCAGACATTCTGAGCACATGCTCATTAGCTGAGCTATTCTCCTCCATTTTGTAGGCAAAGTACTTGCCAAAGGTCTCAGACCTTTCGACATGGGAACGAGTCTGAAATACTAATTTCAACTCTTGGAACATCTTATATGCTCTGTGGCATTTAAAACATTTTTGAAGTCCCGGTACTAAGCCGTAAAGCATGGTGCACTAAACTATCAAGTAGTCATCATACCGAGCTTTGCCAAACGTTCATAACGTCTGCGTATGCTCCTGCAATAGGTCCGTCACCTAGCGGTGCATCAAGGACATAATTCTTGTGTGCAACAATAAGGATAATCCTCAGATCACGGATCCAATCTACATCATTGCTACTAACATCTTTCAATTTATTTTCTCTAGGAACATATAAAAAATAAATGGGGAAGCTATGTGAGAGCTATTGATCTACAACATAGATATGCAAATACTATTAGGACTAAGTTCATGATAAATTTAAGCTCAATTAATCATATTACTTAAGAACTCCCACTTAGATAGACATCCCTCTAGTCATCTAAATGATCACGTGATCCAAATCAACTAAACCATGTCCGATCATCACGTGAGATGGAGTAGTTTTCAATGGTGAACATCATTATGTTGATCATATCTACTCTACTCGACCTTTCGGTTTGTAGTGTTCCGAGGCCATATCTGCATATGCTAGGCTCGTCAAGTTTAACCCGAGTATTTCTGCGTGTGCAAAACTGGCTTGCACCCGTTGTATGTGAACGTAGAGCTTATCACTCCCGATCATCACGTGGTGTCTCGGCACGACGAACTTTGGCAACGATGCATACTCAGGGAGAACACTTGTACCTTGAAATTTAGTGAGAGATCATCTTATAAAGCTACCGCCGAACTAAGCAAAATAAGATGTATAAAAGGTAAACATCACATGCAATCAAAAATATGTGACATGATATGGCCATCACCATCTTGTGCCTTTGATCTCTCCAAAGTACCGTCATGATCTCCATTGTTACCGGCATGACACCATGATCTCCATCATCTTGATCTTTTATCAATGTCTCGTCACATGGTCGTCTCACCAGCTATTGCTTTTGCAACTATTGCTATCGCATAGCGATAAAGTAAAGCAATTACATGGCACCTGCATCTTATGCAACAAAGAGACAACCATAAGGTTCCTGCCAGTTGCCGATAACTTAAAAAATGATCATCTCATACAACAATTTATATCTCATCACGTCTTGACCATATCACATAACAGCATGCCCTACAAAAACAAGTTAGACGTCCTCTACTTTGTTGTTGCATGTTTTACGTGGCTGCTACGGGCTGAGCAAGAACAGTTCTTACCTACGCATCAAAAACCACAATGTGGTATAGTGATTGCTTTTTGATCTTTAGAAAGAACCCTGTTCATTGAATCCGATTCAACTAAAGCTGGAGAAACAGACACCCACTAGCCACATGTGTGCGAAGAACATCGGTAGAACCAGTCTCGCGTAAGCATACGCGTAATGTCGGTCTGGGCCGCTTCATCCAACAATGCCATTGAATCAAGAATCAACTAGTGACGGCAAGCAATATGTATATACCCACGACCACAACTCCTTAGTGTTCTACTTGTGCATATAACATCTACGCATAAACCTAGCTCAGATGCCACTGTTGGGGAACGTAGTAATTTCAAAAAAATTCCTTACGCACACGCAAGATCATGGTGATGCATAGCAACGAGAGGGAAGAGTATCGTCTATGTACCCTTGTAGACCGTAAGCGGAAGTGTTATGAGAATGCGGTTGATGCAGTCGTACGTCTTCACAATCCGACCGATCCAAGTACCGAACGCACGACACCTCCGAGTTCAGCACACGTTCAGCTCGATGACGTCCCACGAACTCTATCTAGCAAGGCTTCACGGGAGAGTTCCGTCAGCACGACGGCGTGATGACGGTGATGATGTTGCTACCAACGCAGGGCTTCGCCTAAGCACCGCTACGATATGATCGAGGTGGATTATGGTAGAGGGGGGCACCGCACATGGCTTGTAACAATCAACTTGTGTGTCCATGGGGTGCCCCTTCCCCCGTATATAAAGGAGTGGAGGAGGGGGAGGGCCAGCCCTCTCTATGGCGCGCCCTGGGAGTCCTACTCCCACCGGGAGTAGGATTCCCCCCTTCCATGTAGTAGTAGTAGGAGAGAAGGAAAAGGAAAAGATAAGAGAAGGAAGGAGGGGGTGCAGCCCCTCCCCATAGTCCAATTTGGACTAAGCCTTGGGGGGCACGCAGCCTCCCCTCTCTCTTTCCCCTAAAGCCCAATAAGGCTCATATACTCCCCGGCGAATTCCCGTAACTCTCCGGTACTCCAAAAATACTCGAATCACTCGGAACATCTCCGATGTCCGAATATAGTCGTATAATATATCGATCTTTACATCTCGACCTTTTCGAAACTCCTCGTCATGTCCCCAATCTCATCCGGGACTTCGAACTACCTTTGGTACATCAAAACACATAAACTCATATCACCAATCGTCACTGAATGTTAAGCATGCGGACCCTACAAGTTTGAGAACTATGTAGACATGACCGAGACTCGTCTCCCGTCAATAACCAATAGTGGAACCTCGATGCTCATATTGGTTCCTACATATTCTTCGAAGTTCTTTATCGGTCAAACCGCATAACAACATATGTTGTTCCCTTTGTCATTGGTATGTTACTTGCCCGAGATTCGATCGTCGGTATCCTCATACCGAGTTCAATGTCATTACCGGCAAGTCTCTTTACTTGTTCCGTAATACATCATCCTGCAACTAACTCATTAGTCACAATGCTTGCAAGGCCTATTGTGATGTGCATTACCGAGAGGGCCCAGTGATACCTCTCCGACAATCGGAGTGACAAATCCTAATCTCGATATATGCCAACTCAACAAGTACCATCGGAGACACCTGTAGAGCACCTTTATAATCACCCAGTTATGTTGTGACGTTTGGTAGTACACAAAGTGTTCCTCCGGTATTCAGGAGTTGGATAATCTCATAGTCAGAGGAACATGTATAAGTCATGAAGAAAGCAGTAGCAACAAACTAAACGATCGTCGTGCTAAGCTAATGGAATGGGTCAAGTCAATCACATCATTCTCTAATGATGTGATCCCGTTAATCAAATGACAACTCATGTCTATGGCTAGGAAACTTAACCATCTTTGATTCAACGAGCTAGTCAAGTAGAGGCATACTAGTGACACTCTGTTTGTCTATGTATTCACACATGTACTAAGTTTCCGATTAATACAATTCTAGCATGAATAATAAACATTTATCATGATATAAGGAAATAAATAATAACTTTATTATTGCCTCTAGGGCATATTTCCTTCAGACCCGGAGGTAGCTCGTCGGGGAAAACATCTTGGAATTCCTGTAAAATGGAAGACAACACTAAAGGTAGATTGTGAGAGGTGTTAGGTTTTGGTGCCTCGTCCTTGCACAAAAGGACATAGTGCATTACACTAGATGGGTTCTCACACACTTCTCTTATCTCACTTTTGGTTGCAAATAGAACTAAGGTCTTCTTGTTGCTCATCGTGGAGGCACTCCTTTTGGGCTTGTGGCGCTCACTCTCTTTTTGGCGGTTCGCTCTCTCACTATTCTCTCCATGATGGGTGGCTTGCTTGTCGGCGATCACTTGGCTTGGAGACATAGGTCGAAGTACGTACTCCTTTCCTTTCATCTTGAAGATATAGTGATTCCTACGGCCGTTGTGGATGACACCTCGATCAAATTGCCATGGTCGCCCAAGAAGAATGTGGCAAACGGTCATTGGAACGACATCACACTCCAAAGTGTCTTCGTAAGCTCTGATTTTGAAGGATACTTGCACTCTATGCTCGACTTGGATAGTGTCGGAGTCGCTAAGCCATTGAACTTTGTAGGGATGTGGGTGCTTCATCTTGACCAATTGGAGCTTGGAGCATAGTTCTTCACTTGCTAAGTTATGGCAACTCCCTCCATCGATGATGACCTTGACAGACCTTCCATTGATGCCGGCATTGGTATGGAATATATGACATCATTGGTCTTCTTCTTGTTGATATTGAAGAGTCAAGACCTTGGAGACAACGAGAGCAGGGCTTGAATCTTCATCACAAAACACTTGTTCTTCTTCATCGTCGTTCACTTTCCGGTGCATTGCCACTTAGTCAAGTTCTTCCATTTATCCTTCACTCATCGGACTATGTACCATCGTCGTTGAGGATCATGGTTCACTTTTTGGTACACTCAAAGTACTTGTGGCCTCAGCCTCCGCATGTGAAGCATTTGAAGGAACTTGTCTTGATGGTCTCATCGGTTGGGGTAGATGATGATGAAGCTCTTTGCTTGAAGTTTCTTTTTGTAGGAGGATTACTTGGAGTTGTAAAAGTTTTCTTGTAACTCGACTTGTCGTTGTTGCTTGTAGATGGCTTGGTTGAGGTAGAAGGTGCTGAAGTCATTGAAGCTTGGTTGTTGGAGAAACCATAGGACTTGGATGAGAACGTGGCATACTTGAAGTCATCTTGCACTTGACGTTCCGTCGTGGTAGCTTGATGCACTAGCTCGATGAGGTTCGAGTATGGTTGGAAGTCAGCGATATTCTTGATAGGATGATTGAGTCCATTCAAGAAACGTGACATAGTTTGCTCATCATCTTCCGTGACATTGGCTCGTATCATTGTGATCTCTCCTACTAAGCAAAAATGCAACGGCTTCTATCCAAGTATGCTCTATGTATGGTATACCGATGATATGATCCAAGATGATCTAGTATGACAATCTTAATGTAGTATGATGCTATGGTTCTTGCTTAAAAGCTCTTTGTTTATCTTTCCCTTTTGCTTAAAAGCTTGTTTGGCTCTTTCTCTTTTGAGCTCTTTTCTCATGCAATGCTTCACGAACCAAGATAGCAATTGTGTACACAATGACAACTTTGTGACACAAGAGATGATACCAAGATATGCACCAACGATATGGTATGTATGCTATGGGAAGTATGCTCACTAATGTAAACAAGTGACGTTGTTGGGAATACTCAAAGGCTAGTCTCGATGGGTAGGATACGCAAAATTGGGCTATGATGGCTATCAATGTAATGGCAAGAATGATATATCACGATATCACAATGAGGTTACCGATTCTTGCTTACAGTATGGTGGCAAAATGGTGAAGTGGTATTTGTCGATGATGACTCTGTGGCGAAGATGAGCGGCGGTGATGTTGATGTCGAACCGTACCTAAATAGCCGAAACACAATAGGACATAGAACCGCAACTCAAATTCTCAAAGCAAAATGTGTCATAATTGTCGGAATTGGTAATGGGTAAGCGGTGTGGTGTATGTGGGAAATGGTGGTGCTATGCGGAAGTGGTGGTGGTATGAGGAAGTATATGTGGGCACTGGGACAAAATTTGACAAGATTTGGACGGAAAACGGGGTGGTGGATGGAAGTGATGCTATCAGGGGCCGAATGTCCGGGCTTGGGGGCCGGATGTCCGGGGTGGCCAGATCTCCGGGGGTTCGGGCCGGATATCCGAGCTCTGGATCCATGGACGAACTCGAGGAACTCTCATGGATGAGGCAAAATCGGGCAAAATTTGGGAGATTTTGTGGATGGAAATTGGGGAAAAGATGGGGGAAAGCTAGATCTACCTGCAACACATGAAATCCACGGATCAAATCCAACAAAACTTCATCACACCAACAAATCACAAAAAAAATTGGGGGCTATTTTTGTGGGGAATTTTTGAATTAGGGACAAAATCAACAAAACGAGGATAGAAAACACAATGGGGAGGCTCCGAAATCGTGATCAACGTGGCTCTAGATACCAAGATGATGTAGGGTGGAACCCTAGATGGCTGATCTTTCATGAAAGGAGCGGATCCCGTGAAGAACACGAAGAACACGAGGGAAAACATGAGGGGAAACACGAGGGGAAACACGAGAGAATCACTCAAACCAACAAGAACGATCACACATATGCTAGATCTGAGTACACATAGAGATCACTCAATCCAAAGTCAACAAGGGACGATACAAAGGGTAACAGGTTCTTCTCCGAAAGAATGTCTTGATGGGGCCACCCTATAGGGGGTCTTGAATCCAACGTGGATCTTCTCTGAAGAGGGGTCGCGGTCTCTCTCAAGGAGTAGATCCATATGGATGAGCGAGGCTCTATCTCACAAATGAGCTATCACAACGCTAACCCTAGAAAGAGGGAGGAGGGGGAGTATATATAGTCTAGGTGGACGAAGTAGTACACGGGCCTTGGCCCTTACACTGTGCACAGACAGGGGAGGCTGGATGTCCGGGCGTCGGGCTGGATGTCCGGGCTTTCGCGAGGGGCCGGATGTCCGGGATAGGGTGGCCGGATGTCCGGGCTGTCGGGGCTGGCCATGACACTCTCTGGATGGAGGGTGCCGGATTTCCGGGCTTCGGGCCGGATGTTCGGGCTAGGGCCGAATGTCTGGGGCCTGTAGGTGCTTGGCGGCTACTGCTCCAGGGGCTGGATGTCTGGGGTCGTGGCCGGATGTTCGGGGCCTGGAAGCTGATCTAGACTCCTTTCGTTGGTTCTCTTCATCCGCAAACTTGGGGTCTTGTTCATCTTCATGTGCATCTTCGGGAGGGTCCTCTTGGTACCTGATCATGCACAACATTCCGGACTTAGGTAGTAGCCATGTCTCGAGAGGATCATATGTGATATCACTAAGGAAGGAAGTCACCTCGGTCTCGAGAGCTCTAGCTCTAGCTCGTGTCATAGGTCCTCTTGGCACTTCGTCAGACGATGGTAGGTCCATGGGGATGACCATAGGATGCTCCACATCAATACTCCAATGTCAGCACGAGTATCCGCGAGTTGATTATACGATATGCATCGAACAACTTTAGAGTCATAATACTCAATCCAACACAAATAACTTCAAAGAGTGCCCCAAGATTTGTATCAGAGAAACAAAGACGAAAATATGCATCAACCCCTATGCATAGATTACCCCAATTTCACCTTGTGAATCCATGAGTTGAGTGCCAAAACATACATCTAGTGAATTAATATGATAAGCCATTGTCACAGCGGGTATTCATAGCAAGACATACATTAACTGTTCTCAAATCCATAAAAGTATTCAATCCGATAATAATGAAATCTCAAAGGTAAAACTCAATTCATCACAACAAGAGAAAACACCATATGATCCAACTATATTAACAAAGCTCGTGATACATCAAGATTGTGCCAAATCAAGAACACGAGAGAGAGAGAGATCAAACACATAACTACTAGTACAAACCCTCGGCCCTGAGGGTGGACTACTCCCTCCTCATCATGGTGGCTACCGTGATGATGAAGATGGCCTCCAGTGATGATCTCCCCATCCGGCGGAGTGCCGGAACAGGGTCCAGATTGGTTTTTCGTGGCTACAGAGGCTTGCGGCGGCGGAACTTCTGGTCAAAGGTTATTTCTGTGGGTTTTCGTATTAATAGGACTTTTTGGCGTCGGTCTAACGTCCAGATGGGCTTTGAGGGACCCACTACCCACTAGGGCATGCCCTGGTTCCTAGTGGCCACCTCCTTCCCCTCCTGGTCCTCCCATGAAGCTTCTAGTGCCTCTTTCGTTCCAAAAAAATCGTCAAAAAGTTTTGCTGCATTTGGAGAACTTTGATTTCTGCACACAAAAAAACACGGCGATAGTTCTGCTAAAAACAGTGTCAGTCCATGTTAGTTTCATTTGAATCACATAAAATTTCACCCAAACCATATAAAATTATTGTAAACATGGCATGAATACCTCATAAATTATAGATACGTTGCAGCCGTATTAGTGTTGTACTTGCCTTTGTATTTCCTTGGTTTCGTCGGGGTTGACACGGTATGATGCCTTGTTCGGTAAAGGTGCGTTGGAGATGACGTTAATGTAGTGTTCGATGCCTTGTAGTGGAGGTAGTCCCGAAGGTAGCTCATCGGGGAAAACGTCTACGGACTCCTGAAATAGATGAGACAACACTAGAGGTAGATGGTGAGGGGTGTTAGTTCTTGTGGGCTCATCTTTGCACACTAGTACATAGTGCGTAACACTCGAGGGATTCTCACACACTTCTCTCATCTCTCGGTTGGTGGCTAAAAGCACTAAGTTTTTCTTGTCGCTCATCAAGGAAGCACTCATTTTTGTTTTGTGGCACTCACTCTCTTTTTGGTGGCTCACTCTCTCACTATTCTATCCATGATGGGTGGATGCTTGCTTCTTGGTGATCACTTGACTAGGCGACATGGGTCATAGTGATACGGCTTGAACTACATCGGGATTTCCCCAAAGAGGAAGGGATGAAACAACACATCTATGGTAGGTATTTCCCTCAGTGATGATACCAAGGTTATTGAACTAGTAGGAGAACCACGCAACACTACGTGAACGGCACCTACACACAAAGAACAAATACTTGCAACCCAACGCTTGTTCTTCTTCATTGTTCACTTGGCAGTGCATGTCGACTTGCTCAAGGGCTTCCATTTCCCCTTCACTCATGGAGTCATAAGTGCCATCGTCGTTGAGGATCATGGTGCACTTGTTGGTGCACTCATAGGACTTGTGGCCTCAGCCGCTGCAAGTGAAACACTTGAAGGAACTCGTCTTGACGGTCTCATCGGTTGGGGCTGAGGATGATGAAGCTCTCGGCTTGAAGTTGCTCGTAGTAGGATTGCTTGTAGTAGGTGTTGGAGTCGTTGAAGCTTGGTTATTGGAGAAGCCGTAGGACTTGGATGAGAACTTGGCATACTTGAAATCATCTTGCACTTGGTGTTCCGCTTTGGTGGCTTGGTGCACTAGCTCTATGAGATTTGAGTATGGCTGGAAGTCGGCGATCTTCTTGATGGGATGGTTGAGGCCATTCAAGAAGCGTGCCATTGTTTGCTCATCATCTTCCGTGACATTGGCTATTATCATAGCAATCTCCATCTCCTTGTAGTATTCTTCAACGCTCTTGGTTCCTTGCTTGATTTGTTGGAGTTTCTTGAAGAGGTCGCGGTTGTAGTAGGTAGGGACGAAGCGTGCTCTCATGACATCCTTCATTTGCACCCAAGTAGTGATGGGTGGATCAGCTCTTGCCTCTCGGCGCGCAATGCCTTGTTCCCACCAAATAAGGACATAGTCTTGGAACTCAAGGGATGCCATAGCGATCTTCTTCTCTTCTTCATAATTGTGCAAACGGAAGATCTTGTCAACTTTCAATGCCCATGAAAGGTACTCTTTGGGATCGTTGCTTCCGTTGAACTTGGGCATGGTGAACTTGAGCTTGCCGTAGCGTTGCTATTCATTGTATTGGGGTCGTGGATGATGACGCCCATGTTGTAGATGATTGTTCAACTAATGGTGCTATTGACGCGGAAGGTTGTCAACCTCATGTTGCTCTTGTCGTGGAGGATTTCCATTGTCTTCATGCTCTTGATGAACTTGATGGTGTTGGCGAGCTTGTGGGGAGCTTCGCGAGCTCAAGGAGGAACTTGACAATGCACGCAAGCTTGAAATCATTGTTCTTGAATTTCTTCGGGAAGTGCTTCATCTTGTTCACGGGCTTGACGGCTTCGCTCGGCAACGGCTCGACTCGAATCGCGTAGAGCTTGTTGCGCCGCAAGTGCTTTAGCGTCACGGAGTTGTTGTTCTTGACGTCGTGTCTTGGCATCTTGTGCAAGTTGGTGGAGACATGCATGTTCTTCCTCTTCATGTTGGCGTTGTTGTTGCCGTTCTCGTGCTAGGACAAAGGCCTCTTGAGTTTGACGTTGTCGGTGCTCTTGAGAGTCGGTGTCTCGAAGTGGATTGAGGCTTGCTTGACGGTCGGTGCGCGCGGCTCGACAAAGAGTGTTCAATGTCGGTGTACTTGAGCCGGAGAGGGTGAAGTTGGAGTGGCGGCTTGAACGGCTCCTTCTTGAAGTGGAAGACGAGCGGTTGAGCAACAAAGCACGAATTTCGTCCATCCTTGCGTCATTATCTTGCTTGTGATCGTCGAGCTTGTGGTTGAAGTAGTCCCTTGTACGTTGCTCGGAAAGTCGCAAGTCGGTGGCAAGGTTGTCGATGCGATCACTCATAGCTTGTTGCTCTTGATGCAAAGCACGTTGTGCACCCAAGAGGTGACTCTTAGTGACGAAGGAGTTCATGTCGTCGTCTTGCTCCATGTAGAGTGGGTTGATAGAAGTACTTGGCCGAAGTTACCTTTTCCGAAGATTGTGGATGTAACAAGTACGATCTCACGATGCTATAATAGGGGAATTGGTACCGGGAATTGTTTCTCACACCTACAAGTAAAAGGCTTATGGAGGAGCTCGGTTAGGATGCTGGCAAAAAATTCAAGCAAATGTTAGTCAAGATATCGATAAGGTTGAGAAGATTCACAAAAATGCAAGTAAAAACAAATAGATCCAACCCAAAGATATAACTAGGAACACACACACGGAAGATAGATGGGATCCGCACAACCAAGGGGTGAGCTCAAAATGTGCAACCACGGAAAATGCTCTTGTTGTGCGAATACTAGAGAGACGCTAGCTCGATTGCTCAAATGGGCTAGATACGCATGTGCACCAACCTATAAGAGAAACGTGTCGTCTTCAATCCCAACTATGCTACGTATGAGGTGTCGAAGATGATATGCAAAAATGACTCGATGCTATTGCTTACAAGCTCTTTGTTGCTCCTCTTTTGCTTAAAAGCTTTTCTTGTTTTTTTAAGCTAGAGCCAAGTATGATATGAGACAAGTATGTAAGATATGCATGGGAGAGACTTATGGCACTAAGATGGTAACAAGATCACTATGGTGCACAAAAGCGTGGCCCGACAATTCTCAACTTTCTAGTCTCGATGGGTAAGCGACGCGAAATGGCTCGGGTTATCAATGCAAAAGCAAGGGTGAGATGTCGTCGAGGTTACCGTCCGATCGTACGGTAAGAATGAAGTTGGTGAAGCCGGTGTGGTGTCCGAGTTGATGATCGAGTGGCGGCGATGATGATGTCCAAATGCGCCTAAGTATCCTAAACACCTTATGACACAAGAGAAACCGCGGTCCGAAACTCAAACAACCATGAGAAATAGTCCGGAAGAACACGAGTGTTGGTATGGATGCAAAATGGTGCAAAACAGAGATGGCCGACAGTTTCTGGAAGGTCCGTGCGCACAGGGTAAGTGGGGCCCGTGTGCATGGGGTCCCGTGTGCACGGGGTCTCGAGGGCCCGTGTGCATGAGGTGTGCTGCGAGCGGATGAACAGCTCCGGATCCGTGGGTATTTTCAAAGATAAGGGCAATTCCGAGGATTTGGAAGGTGGGGAAGCAGGAAGATGGGTAGATCCACTTGCCAAACTCCAAATTCGTGGATCAAAACAACCAAATCTCACAAGATCCAACAAATTGCAAGAAAATTTTTTTTGGGCTATTTTTGTGGGGATTTTCGAATTTGGACGAAAAACAACAAAATCAAGCTAGCAAATGGGGGGATGGGACTCCAAGATGTGAATCAACCTTGCTCTTGATACCAAAATGAAATAGGATGAAATCCTAGAGGGGGATCTTTTCACACTTGGAGGGGGAAAAGGGCAAACTCTCAAGAACACAAAGAGGAAATCACTCAAACAATTCCCCAATCACATATCCACTAGAATAGCAAAATAAGATCCACAAGTCACAAGCACAATCAAAGGAAAGATACAATGGCAAAGTTCTTCCCACTCCTAGGAGATGAGGTCTTGAAGATAGTCTTCTCCTAGAGGAGGTCTTGAAATCCACTAGGATTCTTCCCAAAGGGGTCTTGATTCCACAAATGGGAAGGTAGGAGGAGCAAAGCTCACAAATATCTCATCTCATACTTTGCTAACCCTATACATTGCCCTAGGTACGGTTTATATAGTCTTGGGGTCGAAAGAGATGAAGAGGGGCTCGGTTTGGGGATCTCAGCTGTCCATCCTGGGAGGCCCGTGCGCATGGGGTAAGTTGGGCCCGTGCGCACGGGGGTCCCATGGGCACGGTACAGGCCCGTGCGAACGGGGTGCTCCAGCGCCAACTTCCTGGATAGCCCGTGGGCACAGGGTCTCGGGGGCCCGTGCGCACGGGGTCACCTGGGACTTCCAGTTTTGCTGGTGTTGCACTCCGTCTTGGTCCGCGTGGCCTTGGGGTGGTTCCTATTCTCCTTGGGGGTGCTCCTGAGCCTCTTGGTGGTGTTCCTCTTCATACCTAATGAGGCATAGCATATCTTGGTGAGGTAGCAACAATGTTCCATTTGTATCCATATGCAAGCTAAGTAGGAAAGAGTTCACCTCGGTTTCCAAAGCACGTGTTCTCGCTCTTGTCATAGGTCCACGTGGGGCTTGATGTGTCGGTGTAGAATCCATGGGGATGATGGAAGGATGCTCCGCATCACCTAGCCCCCTCCGGTATCTCTATAAATTGGAGGGTTTAGTCCGTAGAGGCAGTCATAATCATATAGGCTAGACATCTAGGGTTTAGCCATTATGATCTCGTGGTAGATCAACTCTTGTAACCCCTATACTCATCAAAGTCAATCAAGTAGGACGTAGGGCTTTACCTCCATCAAGAGGGCCTAAACCTGGGTAAACATCCTGTCCCATGCCTCCTATTACCTTTGATCCTTAGACGCACAGTTCGGGACCCCCTACCCGAGATCTGCCGGTTTTGACACCGACAACTACCTCGACACCACACTTTCCAACCACATGGAAGAGCTCAACGCCAAAATGGCAACACAAATGGACGACTTCCACGCCTTGTTGGTTAATCGGTCCTCGACAAGATCATCATCATCGTCAAGATGGCACAAGTCAAGTTGACACTCTTTAGACACTTCTTCGGATGCAAGTCGCTCAAGACCTCATTCGGATCGTCGTCAAGACCATGACGATCATCAAGATCCATAACATCCATTCCACGGAAATGGTTTGCAAGACCGCCTTTGAGAGCGTGAACAACTATGTTAACATGATAATGATCCTACTGTCCAAGAGCAAGGTCCAATACGCCAAGATCACCAAGTAAACCAAGATGGCGATGCCATTCGACAAGAGCAACAACGCCATAGTGAACAAGCCCTTGAAGCCCAACATGCTCTAAATGAGGCGGCCCAAGCCGTCCGCGCACACAACTGGGAACAAGAAGAGGCCATCCGATGAGAGTGTCAGGAAGAAGTCGCACGCCTTTAGGAACGCCAATAAAGGAGGAACCATGCAAGAATCCCACGTCCTCAACATCAAGCTAATCAAGAAGAGCACGTGCACCAAGCAGTCGAAGACCCTCAACCAACGCAAGAGCGCCTTCACAATCAACCCGCACACAATGACGAACAATGCTACGACAAGATCAAGTTCACCATGTCTAAGTTCTTGGAAAGCAACGATCCCGATGAGGGAGTCCTCGGTTATGGGGTCCTCGGGTGTCCGAGCTATGTGACATGGGCCGGACTGATGGGCCGTGAAGTTACAAGGTAGAAGGCCTTCCCCGGTGTGTGGATAGAACTCTCCTTTGCGCGGATGGCATGATTGGCGTCCGGATGTGTGCTTTCCTTTCTTTGTAAACCGACCCTGTAGAACCCTAGGCCCCTCCGGTGTCTATATAAACCGGAGGTCTTAGTCCGTAGAGGCTATCAGAATTCATATAGGCTAGACATCTAAGGTTTATCCATTACGATCTCGAGGTAGATCAACTCTTGTAACCCCTATTCTCAATTAAGATCAATCAAGCAGGAAGTAGGGCATTACCTCCATTAAGAGGGCCCGAACCTGGGTAAACATCATGTCCCCATTGTCTCCTGTTACCTCCGATCCTCAGACGCACAGTTCGGGACCCCCTACCCGAGATCGGTCGGTTTTGACATCGACATTGGTTCTTTCATTGAGAGTTCCACTGTGTCGTCAGCAGAAGGTTCAATGGCTCATTCAATCATCAACAACGATGCTGTTTCCGGGGAAACCTTCCTCCCCGGTCAACTTTTTGTGTTTGGCGGCTTTGGTTTGCGCACCAATTTGATTGGTCACCTCAAACAGATCGACAACTACGCCCCTGATCATCAGATCAGATTCGGGAGCCTGAATTACATCACCGACGTTCGAGGAGACTTGATCTTCGAAGGGTTCACAGCCTCGACCACCGCTCCTCTGTTCCAAGAGGAAACTCATCGGACTCGTCATCAGGCACCGCTCAAGGACCAACTATCATCCCTGCCCTGGCCTTAGATCCAAGGCAGACTACTTCTTCTGAAGATGGGTATCTAAAACCCACCGGACCCTCTCGTATTATGGAACTTTTCTCCGAAGACTCGGAGGCAGCTATGTCTTCGGCGAGCCTGGAGTCAAACAGGACTCTCCCGATCATCGGACAACCGAACCCGCCTCAGGATGCAAACTTCGAACTATTGAGGCCTGCATATGGTGGGCACAACCTAGAATCTGTCGTGCCTGGCCCTGCAGGTCCTCGGTCCCCCGTCCGGCCTTCGCTCTTAAACAAGGCCTTGGACTTAATGCAATCCCTCACCAATATGGAAGTGTCACCTCCGAACCACGCACAACCCGGACAAGGGGCTGAGAGCAGGGAATTTTATGTCCCACCCACCACCCACTTAATAGCCACTGTCGAGGATTTGACCGACATGCTAGATTACGCCTCCGAAGACATCGACTGTATGGACGACGATGCCGAAGACAAACAAAGCCAAGACCGCCATTTACCGGGTGCTACCTCCACATATGATGTATATATGGTGGATACACCCAAAGACGACGACGAAGGCATGAAAGATCCAAGAGAGGACAAGCCCGCAGACGCACCACCAAAACATTGACGTCAGCGACGCCGCTCAAAATCGTGTCACGAAAAGGACAGTAATACCAACGCCGGAGACAATAACACTCCGGACAATGCCGAGGATCCCGAAGACCCCGTTGAGCTTATGTCCGAACATGATGATTGGGAGGAGGGACAAGTCAACCCTGACCAGCTAGTCAGGAAAGAGGATTCAGAAGATAGTAACTATCTACCAATCTCCAAGGATGATGTCATCCTCGGCAATGAAGACTTCACCGTGCCAGAGGAACCCCTCGAGCAAGAGTGCTTTAAGCGTCAGCTAATCACAACTGCGCGAAGCCTAAAGAAGAAGCAGCAACAGCTCCAGGCCGAACGGGATACCCTTAATGACAGATGGACTCAAGTCCTAGCTGCCGAAAAATACGGCCTCGAGCGCCCAACAAAGAGTTATCCGAAGCGTCGGCTACTACCAAAATTTGATGACGAGGCCCTTGAGCCAATACCGTCGAGATACGACCGCGCTGATGAACCAGACCGATCACCACGTGAGCGAGATAAAGCGGCTACTTATGCCGAACACCAGCCCCTACCACCTCACCGTCGAGGCAAAGAGGTAGCAGCTTCGGGCTATACCTATGACTTACGCCAGGACCTGGACAATAGAGCCAGTTAGGCCAGATCAAACTATGGATGAAGGGGGCATGCCTCAATGCGAGACGACGACCATCAAGCCTGGCGCAATAGGCATAACCTCACCCGGGCTGAAAACCGAATACAGATGTCATCCGAACTCCGTCATGACATTGCCCGTTATAGAGGCGCCGGACACCCCTCATGCTTCACCGATGAGGTAATGCAGCACCAGTTTCTAGAAGGGTTTAAGCCCATAAACATTGAAGCATACGATGGAACGATGGATCCCGCGGTATGGATTGAAGACTTTCTCCTCCATATTCACATGGCTCGCGGTGATGATCTCCATGCCATCAAATACCTCCCCTTAAAGCTGAAGGGACCAGCACGACACTAGTTAAACAACCTCCCAGAGAACTCCATTGGTAGCTGGGAAGATTTAGAGGATGCCTTTAGAGACAACTTCCAAGGCACCTATGTCCACCCCCCAGACACCGATGACCTTAGTCATATAGTCCAGCAACCCGGAGAGTCAGCCCGCAAACTCTGGACTAGGTTCTTAATTAAAAAGAACCAAATCGTTGATTGATCGAACGCCGAAGCCCTCGCGGCCTTCAAACATAGTGTCCGTGACGAATGGCTCGCCCGACACCTCAGCCAAGAAAAACTGAAGTCCATGGCATCCCTTACCGTACTTATGACCCGCTTTTGCGTGGGAGAAGGCAGTTGGTTAGCTCGTAGAAGCAACAGTACCAGTAACCCATGCACCTCCAAAGCTAGAGACGACAATGGCAGGCCATGACGCAGCAAACACAAGCGTTGAAGCAACAATGAAGATACCGAAGACACGACGGTCAACGCCGAATTTAGTGGCGCTAAATCCGGTCAGCGGAAGAAGCCATTCAAAGGAAATAAAGATGGTCCTTCCAACTTGGACAAAACACTCAATCGGCCTTGCCAGATTCATGGCACACTTGATAAGCCTGCCAACCACTCCAACAGAAATTTTTGGGTCTTTAAACATGTCGGTAAGTTAAACACCAAACATAAGGGGAATGGACCGCCAAGCGAGGACGATGAAGAGCCCCGCCCATCGAACACAGGGGGGCAAAAGAAATTTCTCCCTGAGGTGAAAACAGTGAACATGATCTATGTCATGCATAACCCCAAGAGGGAATACAAACACGCGCTAAGGGACGTCTACACCATAGAGCCCGTCGCCCTTAAATTCAACCCACGGTCGGCTTGTCCGATCACCTTCGATCACAGGGACCACCCAACCAGTATCCGTCATGGAGGTTCGGCAGCTCTGGTCCTTGATCCAATCATTGACGAATACCATCTCACTAGAGTCCTCATGGATGGCAGCAGCAGTCTTAAGTTGATTTATCAAGACACGGTCCACAAAATGGGTATTGACCCATCAAGAATCAAGCCTACTAACACCACCTTTAAAGGAGTGAATACCTGGCATAGAAGCCTGTTGCACGGGCTCAATCACATTGGAAGTAGTCTTCGGTTCACCGGATAACTTCCGAAGCGAAGACTTGATCTTTGACGTCGCCCCTTCCGCAGTGGTTATCATGCACTACTCGGACAAACCGCTTTCGCCTGCTTCAATGCGGTCCCGCATTATGCTTACTTAAAGCTCAAAATGCCCGGTCCCCGCAGTGTTATCACAGTCAATGGAAACACGGAGCGCTCCCTCCGAATTGAGGAGCACACCGCGACCCTCATGGCTGAAGTGCAGAGCAGCCTCCTTAGGCCGAACACCTCATTGGCCATCAAACCCTCGGACACTGTTAAATGTGTCCGGTCTACTATGCATGATGACAACTCGGTGACTCCAGAGCTAGACTAGCAGTTTTGCCTCCGTCGATCGCCACACACATTCGCGGCATATGTACCGCCTGTGCATAATTATGCACTCAAAATATCCTGGGCAACGATGGAGGAACAATATGGATAAGTCCATAGTGCCTCTCGACCCTATGCGACCTTGCCCTTTTTTCCTTTGATCTTTTTTCTCTCTCAAATACCATAGGTGCAATAAAGCCTAGAAACTTCACGGTCGTGCAGGGACTCTTTCCGGGCCCATTTTCATATAACGACCGTGGACCGTTTCTTTCAAGGAATCTTTTCCACAAGGACGAAAGTGACACAGACGTGCGGCAAGGCATCAATGAGATCTTCAAGACCATGTTTTTGAGGCCCCGTATACAACTTTCCCTTGTGTACACATTTTGGCATGTAAAATAGCCTTGTCACTATCTGTAATAGCACGTCTTGACGTATCAAACTGATTGCAATGAAAACAAGTTTTCACCAACCCTCGTTCGGTCTTGGCTTGTTTCATAATCTGCATTCCCCGTTTGTGCTAATATTGCCACATATACATTTTGGTACAGATTCAATACCAGGGCTCTATTAGGCCACACATACGTTCAAGAAAGAAAAGTCCGAATACTTTTAGAAGTACACTTTGGCTTCCCGAATATTGCATTGTATGCATCAGCTCTGATGCAGAGCATCCTATGGACATCACCATGTCAAGAGTACGTTTGACGAGTGACACGTGCGACATCTACTTGACATACCCAAAGGAGAATCATCTCCTTTACACGTGCTTACTTGACCCCTTCGAGGATGGTATACTACTTGACACCCCTCTCATGTGCATGCATAGGTATTTTCAGAACACTATGGACGACGAGGAGGAGTGCAAGCGCCAAGGAACAACTACACCATCCGCGAGGGAAGCATGGAAGCGATGACGGAAGAAGACGGAGACAGCTCCTAGGACCCGGACATCCGGCCCCTGGAAGTGTCACCAGCAGCAAGGAGCCAGTGGCCAAGTCTACAGGGCTCGGACATCCGGCGACCAGCCCGGACATCTGGCGCGTCCTGAGCCCCCGGACATCCGGACTCCAGCCCGGAAATCCGTACCCCACCATTCCAGAGAGCAACAAGGTTGGACCCTGCCAGCCCGGACATCCGGCCCCAGCGCCCAGACATCCGGCGTCTCGGGAAGGCCCGGACATCCGGCCCGACGCCCGGACATCCGCCCCCTGCCTGCGTGCAGCGCATCTGGGCCGTGGCCCATGTACCCCTTCGCCCCTTAGACTATATATACTCCCCTCCACCTACATTTTAGGGCTAGCATTGTGATAGCTCATATTAGAGATAGAGCCTCGCTCATCCACATCGGATCTACTCCACGAGAGAGACCGCGGCCCCTCTACGAAGAAGATCCACGTTGGATTCAAGACCTCCTCACGGAGAAGACCATCAAGACCTCCTCACGGAGAAGAACTAGTTACCTCTTGTATCATCCTTTGTTGACTTTGGATCGTGTATCTCTCTTTGTGTTTCGAGGATCTAGCACATGTGTGATCGTTCTTGTTGGTTTGAGTGATTCTCTCGTGTTTCCCCTCGTGTTACCCCTCGTGTTCTTCATGTTCTTCGCGGGATCCGCTCCTTTCGTGAAAGATCGGTCATCTAGGGTTCCACCCTACATCATCTTGGTATCATGAGCCACGTTGATCATGTTTTCAGAGCCTCCCCTCGTTGTTTTCTAGCCTAATTTTGTTGTGTTCTTCCCCAATTCTGAAAATCCCCACCAAAATAGCCCCATTTTTTGTGATTTGTTGGTTTGAGGAAGTTTCGTTTGATTTTATCCATGGATTTTCTTGTTTTCAAGTGGATCTAGCATATCCCCAAGTTTCCCCACTTTCCATCCATGAAATCTCTCCAATTTTACCCCTAAAATCATCAATTTCCGCCCCCAATTCGAAAATTTCCTCCCCAAACGAGATCTGGAATTGTTGGGCCGGACATCCGGATCCTGGAGCGCCAAATCCGCACGGTTCTCGACATTGGGTCCCGGATTTCCGGCCCCGAGCCCGGATGTCCGGCCCCTGACATCTCAGCCACCCCTGTTTCACCGTTTTATCCGTAACTAATTCATCCGGAGTCTGATTTTCGCGTTCTTTAGCTCATTAAAAAGTTCTTGACATCCCCTTCCCACAAAAATACTACCATCACAATTTGACTCCATCAAATTTTTGGAACTTTGGCATCTTTGCCTAGGGCTTCCACCACAACCTCCGCATAACCACCACCGACTTCCGCAACCTAACCAATTTTGTTCCCCATCGCATTTGTGGTTGTTTGAGTTGTGATTTGAGTCTCCTAAGGTGTTTAGGCTACTTAGGGACGGTTCCTTCTTCATCAACCACCACCACCACCATAACTTCCGCATAGGCTTGCCCACCATACACTTCCACCACCCCAACTTAACCCAAATTTGTTAGTGTTGTGAGTTGTGTCTCCTAAGGTGTTTCGGCTACTTAGGGATCGTGCTTCCAACTCCGACACCGTGTGTAGTCCAACACCTTACCCTCCACTTCCACATTGCGTCTCAAAACCCATCATTGCATTTCCGCAATCCCATTGAGCTTCCGCAACCACCACCGCTTTTGACGTTTGAGATTTCGAGTTCGCGGTTTTACCGTTTCCTATGGTGTTTCTGCTACTTAGGGACGATTCTCCATCATCTTGGTATCTCCATCAAGATCACCGCCACTCATCATCGCCGAGGACGGTAACCTCCATATCATCTTGGTATCGTGGTATCCCTCCTTTGTATATTCCCTTGCCATTGCATTGATAACCGCTAGCCCATTTTGCGTTACTTGCCTATCGAGACTAGCCGTTTGAGTAGTGCCGGCAAAGTTACTTGTGCACATTAGTGATCGACACCTTCCATCGCATACATACCATATCATATTGGTATCATATCATCCCTTGTGTCACAAGATTGTTCCTGTATATACCCAATTGCTATCTTGGTTTGTGCATTTCGCATTGTGGCCATAAAAAAAGAAGAATAAGCTTTTAAGCAGAAGAGAGAAAAAAGAGCTCGTAAGCAAGTGCCATAGCATCATACCACATTGCATATAAGATTGCCATATCCGATCATCTTGGATCATACCACTGGAACATCATATACATAGCATACTTGGGATAGAAGTCGTTGCATTTTTGTCTCCTATATGTTGTGCACAAGTGTCGTATCCACCTATTGAGCAATCATTCTAGCGTCTCTCTAGAGTTGTGCAACAAG
This sequence comes from Triticum dicoccoides, assembly GCF_002162155.2. NCBI lineage: Eukaryota > Viridiplantae > Streptophyta > Magnoliopsida > Poales > Poaceae > Triticum > Triticum dicoccoides. Next base: position 387,329,962 of record NC_041392.1, on the reverse strand, counting down.
AGCATTTTCCATGGATTCCACATTTTGAGCTCATTACTTGGTTGCACGACCCCATTTATCTATCCGTGTGTGAGTTTCCGTGTGCCATTCATTGCTATTGGTCTACTTATTTCACTTGCGAATTTGTGAATCTCTTTCAACATTATTGACTCTTGCTAACATTTTGCATTAAATTTTTGTGCCACTATCCTCACCGAGCTCCACCATAAGCCTTACTTGTGTAGGTGTGATAAATCGACAAGATTGGTACCAATTGTGCTATTTCCTTGTTACATCATTGAGTGATCTTTGATCCATCTTCAACATCGGTCAAGGTACAATTGGTATAGTTCTTCTCCTCTCTCCACTCACATTTGCTCGAGTCTTGTGATGGATAGGCAAGGCATTTCATCTTCGGTCTACAACAACAACGATGAGTTCGATGCCATGAACAACTCCAACGACGCCAAGATGCAAGCTTAAATGGAGGAGATCAAAGCCCTCATAAAGTCCTACAAGCGATCTTCCTCATCTTCGAGAAGACGCTCAAGAGCACATGTCTCCGAGCTACCATCTCCGGCAAAATCACATCGGCATCGACACCATCACCAACAAGGACGTGAAGGTCAAGAGCTCAACACCAACAACCTCTCAACGACTTCACCATCTCCCTTGGCATCTTCGCCAAGCGACTTCAAGGCATCTTCGCCTATGGACATACGGCATCTTCGCCCACAAGCACCTCAAGAGAAGCTCCCCAAGCTCAAGTCCACGACTTCCAAGAGCTACTACGACCTCGACATCGACCACGCGGTTCATTTATATGGGACTCAAGTTCCTCCCAAAGATCAAGTGAAGTGCGCCACAAGGAACTTCCACGACTACGCGTCCACATGGTGGCTTCACGCATCTTCGGAGACCTACAACATGAGTTGGCCCAAGATGAAGAGAGCTTTGCGGCAAGAGTTCGTGCCTCCAACCTACACGGAACAACTTCTACGCCAATTGGAGAACACCATCCAAGGATCCAAGTCCATCGATGCGTACTTCAAGGAGATGAAGATTGCCTTGCGACGAGCCGGCGTGGACGACCCCATTTTGATGAAGTTCCACTTCATGATGGGATTGCACAACGACATCTCCAAGACGATCTTCCTCGCGAACTACAAGTCCCTCGACGACAACTACATTGGTGCTCTCAAGGCGGAACAAGAACTCATGAAGGCCAAAGCTTCTCCACCCCAAGCTCATTTCGCGACGACCAAGCTCCATGAGAACGAGCATGAGGCTAGTACCACCACGATGTCCAAGCCCGACGAGCTCCAAGGCGATGCGCCCAAGTTCGACTTCACCGCCATCCCTCTTTGTGGCATTGATGATGCCGAGTCTACTTCGACTCTTTTTGAAGATGGTGCGGCGACGACTATGACTACGGAGACCATCAAGGACCAACCTTTGGAGGCGAGTGACATGGTGACGAGCAAGGATGATGCTTCCATCTTAGGAGGCGAGAGTGATGATGTCTTCGGCCTTCATCCATGGCGACGGCGATGAGATGGTTGAGCCTGGGATTTTCCCTTCGACCACGGCGACGTATGATGAATTGAGTGACTTTTGCCACCATATTGAGAGTGAGAGTGACTTCACCACTAGCCCCATATATGATGTGTTACCACAATTCCCATGTGAGGAGAGCCACAACCCCCACCACTTGAGTGAGATGAGTGACTCCACCATACGTGAAACTGAGTGCACCTACCTTGAGGGAGTGAGTGAACCACCACATAGAGAGAGTGAGAGAGTTGATAGGTCATGTGAGGCCACTTTCAACACTAACGACTTAACCTCTACCTCTATTGTGTCTTCTCATTTGGTGCTAGGTCCCATCTATGATGACACGCCGATTAGCAATGACTTCGTCCTCCCTTTGGACTAGACGATGGCCATGGTGGAATATGATGCACCCCCACATGGTTCCATCAAGATGAAGATGACCACCATTTGGTCTTTCCCACCTCACCTACACCACATGAGTGGAATGACAAAGGTAACATAGGTGAAGGTGATGCTCTAGTCCCATTAGTGGACATTCATGACATTGATTGCTTGCATGATGTTGATCCCCCTATTGACATGCTTCATGCTAGTATGGTTTCCCCATGCGATGATTTACCCATTTATGATGAGTATGATGATTTCCATGTGGAGTCTTTTAGTTGTGATGCCATGTTACATAGGATTTCTTGTGACAATTCTCTAGGTCACATCATGTTTGACAATCCGCTTGACTTGTCATATGATATGCATGAGATCAATCGTATGTCATATTTGCAATCTCTTCATAGTGACTATGCATATGCCATTAAAATTAACCCAATTTGCACATATGGCATAGATGACAAGCCCATGGTTATTGGCATTTGTTTTTCTTGTGATGATATTGATATGCTCCCTTTGCATCATTTATCTCATATGCCATGCCGTGAACACATAGCTTCGGATATGCATTGTTTTGGATGTTGTCCATTTTCTCCATATGATGTTTCCATTATTGCTCATGAGGAGACCCCCATTGTTTCCTCATACATTTTAGGAGATTTTTATTCATCCCATTCATTGCATGATCCCAATACTTGTGTGCACAATATGCTCCCCATGAACAAACATGCTATTGATGTGCCTTATACTTGCACACTCAATTTGTGTCCCCATCGTGTCATACACAATAACTATTCTTTCATGATGGATGACATGTTCTTATGCCATGCATCAAATTTCTTTGAGCGATGCTTATCTTGTACTAACTCTCATGTGCACATACACATCGTGATGGATGATGTGTACATTTAGCACACACACAATTTCTTTGGCTTGTGTCTCTTTTGTGTAGGTACCCACGAATACTTGTCAACCTCACAATCCCACGAGTTGACAAAACAAGCTCTAGAGAGCAATTATGACTTGGGATCCCATGGATTGTCTTTCCCATCGCTCTTTTCGCGCAAAGACTTCGCACATTCCTTCTACATGACCCTCACTTGGCTATGGGTAATTGTCCATTACATATTATATGCCCATCTTGCCATGTTCACTTTGCATGATATTCTCATTACTATGCCTTTGCCATGCATTCGTGACCCATGCTTTGCATTACACATGATGATTGATTCTCATACTTGTATGTGTATATGCAAGCTTGGTGGAGATATCACTTGTTATTGCCATGTTTGCTTTGTGCCCATGCCTATGGTTATACTATGATCTTGCTTTGTGTTCGTGCTTGCGATATGTCATGTGCATTGCCTATGCCTATTATTTACTCACATGACATCATTTCCATGATTTCCTCTAGTGTGTTGCATCTTCACTCCAATACTTTGCAAGACATGATTGATATGCTTGCTTATGTTGCATCACCAATGATTCATACTTGCTCATTTCATGCGGTTGATGACAACCATCTACATGCTTTGCATGGCATGATTATTATTGCTTCTTGTCATATCTCTCCATATGTTGCCTCTCTCATGCTAGATGATTTGCCATGTATTGAGTGCAATTATGCCTTTAGTCTTGATAATGAGTTTTCCCCCATAGCATTCTCACATATATTTGGAGATTTTGACATATTTCTTGTGAAGCATGCTTGCCTTCCTTCTTTGCACCATATACCTCGTGCCATGAATATTTCCATTGTTGCATCATATTATTCATGCACTTGTGCTTCTAATGGTTATGTGCAAAAGAAGAGAACCATCACGATGGATGATGTGTTTATCTACCATGCGCATACATTATTTGCTTTCTTCTGTGCATGTGTAGGATACTTGGACTTTGTGTTGACTTCCGCTTCACGTGAGTTGACCATTCGAGCTCTTGAGAGCGAGCCTCATACATTCGACGATGACTCGCTTCTACACCACCTTTCATACCACTTTGGCATTGTGAAGGACGCACAAGGACACACCTTCAAGGTGACATCTTTCTTGAGTATGGATATGACGGATCATACTACTTGTGTTGCTTGCACCATGAGACTTATTGTTCATCTTGGATCACTTGATTGCACACGTGTTAGGATCTTGCTTTGACTTGTCATTTTCACCGTTCCATGCACCATGATATATATGCCTTGTGTGTTGCATCCAATTCTTGGATTACTTGCTCCTCTCATATGTTTGGGTGCAACAATGTCATCACTTCACATATGCCATGCCCATTGATTGCTACATGCTTGCCTTGATTGCCTCACACATGATGAACAATTGCTCTTTCCATTGTGTTGAGTGCCACACGATATTCACTACACTCCATGCACATTATGCTTGGATTGTCTTGCACTTGAACCATGTGTTTAGACACTTCATTTTATTTGGTGTTGTGAATGTTTCTTATGCCTACCATCGCCCATTTGTCGAGTTCTTTGTGCATGATTTCTATGATCTTGAGGTAGATGCTTGTTCACTTGTCAAACATATTTGCATCTCTACCTCACAATTGCATACTTGCCCCCATGATTTGTTTGCTTGTGCTCGATTGATATGCTTACATGCCATGCCACAATCCTTTGTCACACCCTATGCTATGCTTGATGACGAAACTTGTTTGGTGAATCACCTCTTGAATGCTTGGTTTTGCACTAACGCTAACCACATTTGTTTTTCCAAGTGTTTGTTATCCTTGCTCCTTTTGAAGGAATCACTAGACGGTGCGACATTGGAGAGTGCCCATTTTGAGCTTCAAGACGACAAGTACTTGGTGAACGTCCACTTCTACACGGCGACGCCATCTCTTTCCCATGGTGATTTGGTATTCGATCTGAGGTCGGATCTTTCCCACGGAGGGGGGGAGATGTTGCGGAGTATCCTATGGAAATCACCATGTCAAGAGTCCGTTTGACGAGTGACGCATGTGACATCTACTTGACATACCCTAAGGTGAATCATCTCCTTTACACGTGCTCACTTGACCCCTTCGAGGATAGTATACTACTTGACACCCCTCTCGTGTGCATGCATAGGTATTGTCGGAACACTACGGACGACGATGAGGAGGGCAAGCGCCAAGGAACAACTACACCATCCATGAGGGAAGCATGGAAGCGACGACGGAAGAAGACGGAGACAGCTCCTAGGACCTGGACATCTAGCCCTGGCCTGGACATCCGACCCCTGGAAGTGTCACCTCCAGCAAGGAGCCAGCGGCCAAGTCTGCAGGGCCCGGACATCCGACGCGTCCCGAGCCCCCGGACATCCGGCCTCCAGCCCGAAAATCCGGACCCCGCCATTCCAGAGAGCAACAAGGCTCGACCCTACTAGCCCGAACATCCGGCCCCAGCGCCCGGACATCCGGCATCTCGGGAAGGCCCGGACATCCTGCCCGACGCCCGGACATCCGCCCCCCTGCCTGCGTGCAGTGCATCTGGGCCGTGGCCCATGTACCCCTTCGCCCTTAGACTATATATATACTCCCCCTCCACCTAAGTTTTAGGGTTAGCGTTGTGATAGCTCATATTAGAGATAGAGCCTCGCTCATCCACACCAGATCTACTCCACGAGAGAGACCGCGGCCCCTCTACGGAGAAGAGCCACGTTGGATTCAAGACCTCCTCACGGAGAAGACCATCAAGACCTCCTCATGGAGAAGAACCGGTTACCTCTTGTATTGTCCTTTGTTGACTTTTGATCGTGTATCTCTCTTCGCGTTTCGAGGATCTAGCACATGTGTGATCGTTCTTGTTGGTTTGAGTGATTCTCTCGTGTTTCCCCTTGTGTTTCCCCTCATGTTCTTCGTATTCTTCGAGGTATCCACTCCTTTCGTGAAAGATCGGTCATCTAGGGTTCCACCCTACATCAAGCTCTGAATCATGTCTTTGTTCAATACTTGGGTTGCCCGGCTCCTGTGGTTGCTACCTTACGTTCCGCTTGTTCAGATAAGGTCGTAAAGGGAGAACTACTGTGATTGTATTTCTGGCTCGTTCGGTCAAGCACCTCAGTAGAGAAAGGCGAGAACTGACTGGCATGATATGGTGAGAGATGGTTAGCGATTTGGTGACTCACCAAAAAGTCTGTTGCGATCTCTTCTGTATTATACGAAGGACCGGCCTTCATCCGGTCACGTGCCTAAGGCATCCAAGTTCGGATAGGCGCACACGCACCAGGGGCTAGTTCCTAGTCCCATTGTGAAACCCCTATGGCTAAGTGAGAGTGATAAGTCACATAGTCTGATTGCCTAGTTCGTTGCGCAGACACCTCCCTTATGGACCAAGATGTTGGATCAAGTGTGGTCGTGCGCTATACTGAACACCCTCGTAGCATCTACGTGGGGGCCCAAGCCGACAATTGGTAAACTCTCAGGAATAAAAACGGCCGCACATGAGGAAAATAATTTTAGATAAAGGCATAAATATATTACAAAGCCTTGGTTCATAAAAAACACATGGGCAGCTCGGATACATTCATACAAATATGATATCCTTCGAGCATTGGCCCTCTATTATTTGGGCACCCTCCAGGACGTTGTCAAAATACCGCTCCGGCTTGTGGTGGTCCTTGCCTTCGGGTGGAACCTCGGTCGCCATGATGATGGCCTTCATCTTAGCCCATTGCATCTTGACGCGGGCGAAGGCCATCCGTGCACCCTCGATGCATGCCGAGCGCTTGACGGCTTCAATTCAGGGCAGCGCGTCGGCGAGTCGCTTCACCATGCCAAAGTAACTGCTTGGAATGGGTTCGGTTGGCCAGAGCCGGACTATGACGTCCTTCATGGCCAAACCGGACATCCTAGGCAGCTCCGCCAGCTGCATCATCTGGTTGTTCAGCAGCGCCGGACGCTCTGGCGCCAGGTATTGTGACCACAAGAGCTTCTCCGTGGTGTTCCCCTACTGGGCCTGGAAGAATTGTGCGGCGTCGGCCACACTCCTCAGAAGATCTGCAAAGGCGTCTGGAGAACTCCATAGTCGGGTGAGCAAGGCATATTTCTGACTGCCGAATTTACTCTGCAAAAGAAAGGGCTTGCTAGCCGCTATCTGTTCGGCCTACTTGATCTCCTCGCGAGCCGCACGGGACTCGGTCTGCACCTCCTTGGCCCCCTGGAGAGCCTTGGCGAGATCGGCCGCTTGGGCCTTATTCTTCTCTTCCAAGGCATCGCACTTGCCGGCGGTGTCCTTGAGCTCTTGCTCCACTTCGGTCACCTGCTCCTCATATCGGTGGCGGGCGACCTGCTCGTCCTTTAAATCCGCGGCCGCTTTGTCAGCGGCCACCTGGCTCACCCATGCTTGCACCTTGGCTTGGGCAATGGCGCTCTTCAGGGTCTCGACCTCGGCCACACTACCTGCAATAATGATTAGGGTAACACAGGAGCTTAGACTCTGCATTGGCATATTACTTTAGGTGTGTAAACAATTTTTCAAAACATATCTTGCGCCTCGTCGAACCGCTTGTTAATGCAGACGATATCATCATCGGCCAGCTGCAGCTTCCGCTTGAGTTCGGAAACCTCAGTGGCCTGGGCGGTAGCTGCCAATAGGGAAGCGTGTTTATCAATAGACCAGTATGTTACCTCCTGCGATTGTTATTTGATCGTCTGTTCGGCAGTTTTTTAAAACCGAACAGAGCCTCAGGGGCTACTATCTATACACAGACATATTTTTTATTTGAAAAGTGGCTAAGAAAATTACATTGCATACCTCGAAGCCTGTTAACAGGCTGGTGAATGATTCGTTCAGCCCGCTCTTGGCAGACTAAACCTTCTCAACCACTACACCCATCAGGGAGCGGTGCTCCTCCATGATGGAAGCATGTTGTAATGCCTCTATCAGAGTGTTCGGCACCTCCGGATTAGTGGAGGTTGCCGCCGGAGATTGCGCTCCCCCTCCTTTGAAGGGGGTTTCTCACTCGATTCCGGAGCCACATGGGTCTCTAGAATGGTGTTCGGCTGGGGCCGGACTGGTCAAGGCCCCCGTTGTTAGTCTGCATGGGGGTTGTGCCCCCCATGTTCTCGGCAGCCGAGGCATTACCCTCTGCCGCCGTCTTGGTGGCCTCCCGCACCTCTCCGTGGCCCGGAGAGGTCCTTTGGGATAACACCTCGGTGTCATCCGCGGTGAGTGGCGGGGAGGCTCGTGGAGGCGTCTCGCTTTCCACCATCACCGGCGCCAGAGAGTTCCCCGAAGATGATGATAGTTGGGGGAGTTCACGGGCCGGACTGAAACACGTAATATAATATATTATCCTACAATCATAAAAGACCGGATATATGTAAAGCATCTTGGATACTCGTGATGCGGTCTGGGGCTTCACCCTGGGGCGCTGCTCGGGGATGACTTTGGCATCTGAATCTGAGCCGTCCGAGAGGGATATTTTCCCTCTCTTGGACGTCCCTGCCTCCGGGTCTACGAAGGCCGTCCTCTTCTTCTTCCTCCTCTTAATGGGAGAATCGCTCTCTGCCTCCTCCTCCTCTTCGTCTTCATCTTCCTCATGGGAGGAGGGAACTTCGATCTCTCCGGACACAACGTTCAAAGTACCTTTACGGTGAAGGCCACCTTTGGCCTCCTTGTTCCTCTTCTTGGCCTTCTTCTCCAGCGGCTGATACGGCGCCGGGGCCAGCATCCTCGTTAGCAGGGGAATGGTCGGGTCTTCGGTTAGCGAAGTCGGACACTTGATCCGCTCCGCCTTCTTTGTCCAGCCCTGATTGAAGGATGGAAGGCTCATCATACCTTTTGATTCACGAAGTGAAGTTATGTTTGGGAACTAAATGCTTACCGGGGTGGCCGGATGCGCGCTGTCGAGGCCGATGTCATAGGTTGTATCCAACCACATCTTCTGGGCCTTGAAAAGCAGCTTCCGGATCTCTTCGTGCGTTGTGCCGAAGAATCACTATAGGGCCCACGGCTCTTCCGGATTGAACTCCTACATGTGGAGAGGCCGGCGCTGGTAGTGGAGGATCTGGCGAAAAAGCATCACCTAAATCACATCGGTGAGACTGGTGTTCTTCTCTATCATATTTTTGATGCGCTTTTGCAGCACCATCACTTCGTCGGACGACACCCAATCTAGACCCTTGTTGATCCACGACGCAAGCCGCATTGGGGGTCTGGATCTAAACTCAGGAGTGGCCGCCCATGTGCCGCCGTGGGTTTCGGTGATGTAGAACCACTCCCGTTGCCATATCCTGACAGTCTCCACGAAGGTCCCTTTGGGCCAGGTGACGTTGGGGAGCTTCCTCACCATGGCACCGCCACAGTCCGCATGTTCCCTGTCGACCACCTTCGGCTTCACATTGAAGACATTAAGCCATAGGCCGAAGTGGGGGGATGCGGAGGAGTGCCTTACACACGACGATAAACACCGACATGTGGAGGAAGGAATTAGGGGCTAGATCATGGAAATCTAGCCCGTAATAGAACATGAGGCCGCAGACAAAAGGGTGGAGAGGAAACCCTAGTCCGCGGAGGAAGTGGGCGATAAACACCACTCTCTTGCCGGGCTCCGGAGTAGGGATGATCTGCTTTTCGGTGGGGAGCCTGTGCGCGATACTCACAACCAGGTACCCCGCTTCCCGGAGTTCCTTGAGGTCCTTCTCCGTGACGGAGGAGGTCATCCACTTGCCTTGTGAGCCGGATCTGGCCATGGCTGGAGAGGCTGGGTGATGGGAAAGATCGAAGCTTGGGCCCTGGAGCTCAAGGCTGGGAAGGCAGAGGGAAGAAGAAGGCATGGGGTAAAAAGATGGGTCTTTATCCGCTTATATATGCGGTGAATATCAAGCGCCCCCACAAGCCTTAAAACTCGCATATTCCCAAGGGGTCATGCAAATGGCACGGTATGATTACCCAAACCTATATTGATGAGAATCTCGCAATAAGGGGACACGATCTCTACTTTGACAAGACGTGTCAATAGAGGTTGCGCCTCGAAACGCGAAGCGAGAGGCCAAAAAATGGTTCGAAATGATAAAGAGGCCAGGCATAAAATTTTGCCAGAAAAGTTGTCAGTTGACAAGCCTTATTTTGATTAAGTATATTACCTTCGTGGTTGAGGGTTGTGGCTATTATGCAGAGCTGGATATAGATCTCTTATTCAGAAGACCACTTTGAAGTATTCGGAGGAGGAAGCCGCCTTGCAATGCCAAAGACAATCTGCATGCCGAACACATCGTCATCGAAAGACGGGTTTAGGGGCTACTAAGGGAGTCCCGTATTATGGGGTCCTTGGGTGTCCGGGCTATGTGGCATGGGCCAGACTGATGGGCCGTGAAGTTACAAGGTAGAAGGCCTTCCCCTGTGTCCGGATAGGACTCTACTTTGCGTGGATGGCGCGATTGGCGTCCGGATGTGTGCTTTCCTTTCTCTGTAAACTGACCATGTAAAAACCATAGGCCCCTCCGGTGTCTGTATAAACCGGAGGGCTTAGTCCGTAGAGGCTATCAGAATTCATATAGGCTAGACATCAAGGGTTTAGCCATTACGATCTCGAGGTAGATCAACTCTTGTAACCCCTATTCTCAATCAAGATCAATCAAGCAAGAAGTAGGGTATTACCTCCACTAAGAGGGCCCGAACCTGGGTAAACATCGTGTCCCCATTGTCTCCTGTTACATTCGATCCTCAGACGCACAGTTCGGGACCGCCTACCCGAGATCGGCCGGTTATGACACCTACACCCAAATACTACCTTTCATGGGCATTGACGGTTGAAAATATCTTTCGATTGCACAAGTATGAAGAAGAAAATAATATTGCCATGCCATCGCTTGTGTTCCAAGACTATGTCCTCATTTTGTGGGAGCAAGTCATTGAATGGCGAGAAGCAAAAGTTGACACACCAATCACAACATGGAATCAAATGAAGGATTTCATGCGAGCGTGCTTTGTACCAAGATACTATAACCGCGACCTCTTCAAGAAATTGCAACTACTCAAGAAAGGCACCAAGTCCCTTGAAGAGTATTACAAGGAAATGGAGATTGCCATGATCCGAGCCAATGCCATGGAAGATAAGGGGCAAACTATGGCACGATTCTTGAGTGGCCTCAACCATTCTATCAAGAAGATTGCGGATTTCCAACCGTACCTCCTCGAGCTAGTGCACCAAGCTACCAAGGCGGAGCGACAAGTGCAAGACGACTACAAGTACACCAAGTACTCTTCCAAGACCTACAGTTCATTCAATCAAGCCTCAACAACTATGACGCCTTCTGCCTCAATGAAACCTACACCAAGAAATGGCGACAAGTCAAGTTACAAGGAAGCTTCGACATCTTCAAGTCGTCCTCCTACTACAAGAAACTTCAAGCCGAGAGCTTCATCGTCGACTACTCCAACAGATGAGACCATCAAGACAGGTTCCATCAAGTGCTTCACATGCCCAGGCCGAGGCCACAAGACAGTTGAGTGCCCCTCTCGGCGTACCATGATCGCAAATTACGAAGGCACCTATGACTCCATAGGGAGGAAGAAATGGAAGCACTTGAGCACGTGGCCATGCACCGGCGCGTGAATCAAGAAGAAGATGACCAAGTATTTTGTGACAATGATTCGAGCCCCACTCTTGTTGTCTCCAAGGTCTTGACACTTCAACACCAACAAGACGAAGACCAACGTTGCCACATCTTCCACACTAAAGAGGACATCAATGGACGTTCCATGAAGGTCATCATCAAGGGAGCAAGTTGCCACAATTTGGCAAGTGAATAACTATGTACCAAGCTACAATTGGTCAAGATGAACCATCCTCGTCCATACAAGGTCCAATGGCTTAGAGACTCCGGCACCATTCTAGTCGAGCAGACCGTTCATGTCTCCTTCAAGATTGGAGCATACAAAGACACTTTGGAGTGTGATGTGGTTCCCATGTCCATTTGCCACCTCCTACTTGGACGACCTTGGCAATTTGACCGTGGTTTCATCCACAATGGGCGAAGCAATCACTATAGTTTCAAGATGAAGGGACGGGAGTACGTGCTATGTGATACGTCTCCAATGTATCTATAATTTTTGATTGTTCCATGCTGTTATATTATCATTCTTGGATGTTTTACAGTTATTTTATAGCAAATTTATATCATTTTTTGGGACTGACCTATTAACATAGTGCCCAGTGCCAGTTGCTTATTTTTTACTTCGCAAAAAATCAATACCAAACGGAGTCCAAATGCAGCGAAACTTTTTGGAGAATTTTTGTGGGTCAGAAGACACACGATGAGCCAAAGAAGTACCAAAGGGGTAACCTGAGGGTGCACAACCCACGTGGGCGTGCCTCGGGGCCTAGGCGCGCCCTGGTGGGTTGTGCCCACCTCGGTGGCCTCCCGCATCGCCTCTTTGCTCTATAAATACCCCAATATTACAGAAACCCTAGGGGAGTCAACAAAAACAATTCTAGCTGCCACAAGTTCCAGAAACGACAGATCCAATCTAGACACCATCATAGAGGGGTTCATCATCCTCATTGATGCCTCTCTGATGATGCATGTGTAGTTCATTATGGACCTACGGATTCGTAGTTAGTAGCTAGATGGCTTCCTCTCTCTCTCTCTTGATTCTCGATACAATGGTCTCTTGGAGATCTATTTGATTTAACTCTTTTTGCGGTGTGTTTGTTGGGATTCGATGAACTTTGAGTTTATGATCAGATCTATGTTTTTGTCCATGAAAGTTAATTTGAGTCTTTTGATCTCTTATATGCATGATCACTTATATCCTCGTATTTATTCTTCGAATCTTTGGTTTAGTTAGGCTGACTTGATCGATTTTTCTTGCCATGGGAAGAGGTGCTTTGTGATGGGTTCGATCTTATGATGTTCAATCCAAGTGACAGAAGGGGAAATGACACGTATGTATCGTTGCTATTAAGGATAACAAGATGGGTCTATTCCTACATGAATAGATCTTGTCTACATCATGTCATCGTTCTTATTGCATCACTCTGTTTCTCCATGAACTTAATACACTAGATGCATGCTGGATAGCACTCGATGTGTGGAGTAATATAGTAGATGCAGGCAGGAGTCGGTCTACTAATCTTGGACGTGATGCCTATATAATGATCATTGCCTGGATATTATCATGATTATTTCAAGTTCTATCAATTGCCCAACAGTAATTTTTTTACCCACGGTATGCTATTTTTCCCAAGAGAAGCCACTAGTGAAATCTACAGTCCCTGGGTCTCTTCTTTATCATATTTGCCTTCAAGATCTATTTTTATTTATTTTTATTGTTATATCCATTAATCCAAAAACCAAAAAATATTTTGCTGCATTTTTTGTTATTTATTTTATCTCGTGTCCCCGCGAGATCTATTTATCCAATCTACAATTTTATCTATCTTTTTACCCGGGAGGGATTGACAACCCCTCTTTTACGTCGGGTTGCAAGTATTTGTAATTTGTGTGCAGATGCCGTTCACGTAGTGTTGCGTGGTTCTCCTACTGGTTCGATAACCTTGAGCTCATCGCTAAGGGAAATACCTACCGTAGTTGTGCTGCATCATCCCTTCCTCTTTGGGGAAATATCGACATAGTTCAAGCCACATCAAAAGGAATTTCTGGTCCTATTGTAGGGGAGACATCATCAACATCTACCAGGTTCCTAATCACAAATCTCATCTCCTAGAAATTTACATTATTTGCCATTTGCCTCTCGTTTTCATCTCCCCACTTCACAAAAAAATTGCCACTTTATTCGTCCTCTTTTCCGTTCGTGTTTCTCGTTTGAGTTTTTGTTTGCTAGGATTTGTCACCATGTGTGACTTTGGTATGGCAGAAACAGATGATGGCCTAACTCCTACAATTGGACGATCTTGCAATCTGGATGCTAAAACTTTTGTTTTGTGGCAAGGGAATGTTATAGGAAAAGAACGTATCAAAGAATTTTTCAATTGTGTTGGAAATTTAAGTCTTGATGATGTTCCTATACTTAAGAGGACTAAATCTTACGCGGAAGCTATTTCAGCACTACTTTTGAAACTTGAAAATAAATTTATCCGTACTCATCCTACTTTGCAAAGATTGTTTTTTGAGTTACCCGTTATAAAGAATCCCAAGGCTAAAATGTTGGCCACCCTTGTTCTCATGAATGTATTTGATTACGTAGTACGGGAAGCTAGGGAAATTTTTGATTTCTATGGTATGAATCATGAAAAACCGATGACAGATGAAATTATTTATAATTGTGATTATGTGCTAAGACCTTTGATTGGGGATAATAAAATCTTTGATGAGAATCTAAAGAAGAAATCCCTATTTTAGATATAATCCAACAAGTTTTCAATGATGTTAATCAACATTATTCTTGGATTGTTACTAGAAATCAAAGGAGGTATGATGATAAGAAACTTGATAGTGCTAAAGTCTCTATGGATAAGGTGTTTTATGTTGTTTTTGCAAAACCTCCTGACAAAAACACCTCTAAGGAAAATGAAACTAAAGAGGAAAGCACTTGAATATATGCCTTATGCCTAGCTAGGGGCGTAAAACGATAGCGCTTGTTGGGAGGCAACCCAATGAATAAAATTTATTTTTGTGTTTTTCTTTCTGTTCTTAAGTGTTTGCACAATTATACTAGTGTTATGATTGTGTTTTAATATCACATCTCTAGTTCTGGTATGACCTAGACTAGCTAGTCATGTGTGCATTATGTTTAAATTTCAATGAATTTGAAATGGGGGCATGTGAAAGCCCCAGAAATCATTTCTAAAAATGACCAAGATAAAAATTGCTTCAAATAGGTCCAAGAAAACTTTCATGTTTCTCTCTTAAAATATTGGCAAGAGGTAAAATTCAAACCAATATTTTTCGAGTCTCAGAAATATTTATTTTAATCATTTGGAATTAATTCAATAACTATTTTCATTGGATATATATATTTGGTAAATAATTAATATATGTCTAATAGTTCTGATCTTTGGTGAAGGGCTTTGGAATAATCCAATTAATCCCTACAAAATTTATCAGAAGAAAATAAAATGATTTAGTTCCTAAAACTAAATCAAAACAAATGACAGAGAAGAAAAACGGAAAAGAAATAAAAGAGGAAAGGCCACTGGGCCACTTACTTGGACCTACCTGGCCAACTCCAACTGGCAGCCCAGCCCATCAGGCGAAGCGGCTATCTTCAACTTCTACCAGTAGGCAGAGGCGTGTCGACACGCGAGCGATCACCATGGCCAGCTCCTTGCCTGCCTCCTCCTTCCGCCAACCCTTCTCGCTCTTGACATGGATTTTGACCAAGGTAAAATAAATGTATAAACCACGTAAAATATAAAGGCAAAACGGCAAAAATCCGTTTTATAATGAAAAGAATTAATCAAAAAATATAATCAACTGTTCAAAGTGAGGACTGACAAAAATAGGCATATGATATATTTTCAAATGTCGATAATGCATACATTAAACCAACAATTATAAAATGTGACGAAACTTGTCAAGTTTTGTCATGAAGAAAATTTATGGGGCACATAGCTCGCACACATACACGCCGCCACTAACGGCGAAAATACAAACAAAAAATTGTCACGAGGGACGCAAATATCACCAAAATGGAGACTATATGATAAATGTTCGACTTTGTTCCATTATCAAAATGAAATATTTAAACGGCGCATGAAAAATATCATCCGGATGAAATATACGCACGGTGTACTTAGGTCAAATATTCATCTGATTCTAGACCTTGAGATGCATGCAAAAATAATTTGCACACCTTGACCCTAGGCCTTAATGATCCATTTAATAGCTAATCATGCTTAGCCTATTAAAAAATATGGACAAGTATGCATGGTCGTACTTCCCACAAGATTGATGTGCATGCATGCAAACAGTGTGGTGCCATGGCCCACATATTAATTAGGAGAAAAGGAATACTCCCTCCGTTCCACAATGTAGTGCTTCCTTTATCCACATGCTTCAACTTTGACCGTAAATTTAACTACCAAGACCAATTGCGGCGGGAGCAAAAATTATATCAGTGAATTCGTATTCGAAAGAAGTTTTCAATTATATAATATTTTCTCTCGCCGCAGTTGGTCTCGTTGGTTAAATTTACGGTCAAAATTGGACCTCGAGAAGCGCGGGCGCACTATATTTTGGAATGGAGGGAATACGTACTAGAATTTGGTTGCTAGTCAAATGATGTAATTGGGTCAATTGGCGATTAAAGAAATAGGCCAATGGAAAAGGCAGCCCGCTCCCACGAACTCCACCTTCTCCACGACCAGGATGTGGGCCGGCGCACGTCCAGTCGGCCTACGCTGCTTCCCTCCACCCTTATAAATACCGGGCAATTAGACTGCTCTAGGGTCGGTCATTCATTTGTCTTTCCCATGTGCTCTGCTAGAACACACACATACGAACTCATAAAGAAAAGAAGAGAAAGAGGCAGGCATGCTGCGTCCTGTTGGTTGAAGGTAAGATTCAATGGCTCTTCTCTAGCCCTTGGTTTGGCCACTGTGGTACAGGCCAGGAGCTTTTGTCTCCTTTTTTTTCTAAAATTCTAGCCCTTTGTTTGGCCATCATGGTACAAATCAAGGAGCATATTTCATCTCCTCAAAATTCTTGCCCTTAGTCCAGCCATTGCAGTACAGACTAAGATGCATGTTTAATCTATCCCAAAAAATTTCCTTTGATTGGGCCATTTTGGTACAAACTAAAGAGTATGTTGCATCCATCTCAAAATTCTTTATGTTCGACACGTTGTTATAACCATTAAAAATGATTTTTATGTCTTGAGTAGTTGAACCATGGTCCCTACTTTCTTAGTGCACCGCACCTTACACTCATCAACATAAATTTGCTCACGTTGACCATAGTTAGCTCGTAAGGTATTTGAACCATCAGTTTATTTGTATTTGTAATGCCATAGTTTAGACTCATAAGTTTGTTGGAGTATATGTTTTTTTGTGCCCCAGTTTAGACTCGCAAGGGTATGGAGTGTCTGATGATTTTTGTTTTGGCATCACAGTTTATACTCGTAAGTCGTTGGAGTTTTTTTTGTTTCTCGGTTTATAATCTTGAGGGTATGGAGTAAGTTTTATGATTTTTTTTGTTTGCAACACAGTTTATACTCGTAAGTTCTTGAAGTAATTTTTTATTGTGCCCCAGTTTATACTCGTGAGGATATGGCGTGTATTTTTCTATGTTCCCCAGTTTATACTCATGAGGGTTTGGAGTAATTTTTTTCTCTATCACACTTTAGACTCGTAAGTTTATTGAAGTGTATTTTTGTTGGGTGCCCCAATTTAGACTTGTGAGGGTATGGAGTTGCTTGAAGATTTTTTTTCTCATCACAATTTATACTCGTAAGTCGTTGGAGTAATTTTGTTGATGATGAAGATTTTGGCCACGTTCTCATGGGAATACTGCAAGCATAAAAAAGGGTTGCCTAGTTTCGAGCTCTGGACCCAAATCAAAATATCTTCGGATCCAGACCTCGAGGGCATCTGTTGATATGGATTCTGACCAATGTAAAATAAATGTATAAACCACGTAAAATATAAATGCAAAACGGCAAAAATCCGTTTTATAATGAAAAGAGTCAATCTAAAAATATAATCAACTGTTCAAATTGAGGACTGACAAAAATAGGCATATGATATATTTTCAATGTCGATAATGCATACATTAAACCAACAATTATAAAATGTGATGAAACTCGTCAAGTTTTGTCATGAAGAAAATTTATGGGACACATGGCTCGCACACATACACGCCGCCACTTACGGTGAAAATACAAACAAAAAATTGTCACGAGGGACGCAAATATCATCAAAATGGACACTATATGATAAATGTTTAACTTTGTTCCATTGACAAAAAGAAATATTTAAACAGTGCATAAAAAACATCGTCCCGATGAAATATACGCATGGTGTACTAGGTCAAATATTCATCTGATTCTAGACCTTGAGATGCATGCAAAAATAATTTGCACACCTTGACCCTAGGTCTTAATGATCCATTTAATAGCTAATCATGCTTAGCCCATTAAAAAATATGGACAAGTATGCATGGTCGTACTTCCCACAAGATTGATGTGCATGCATGCAAACAGTGCGGTGCCATGGCCCACATATTAATTAGGAGACAAGGAGTTTAGCCCACATCTGTGAATCACATACCTAGTAGAATTTGGTTGCTAGTCAAATGATGTGGTTGGGTCAATTGGCGATTAAAGAAATAGGCCAATGGAAAAGGCAGCCCGCTCCCATGAACTCCACCTTCTCCATGACCAGGACGTGGGCCGGCACACGTCCAGTCGCCCTCCACTGCTTCCCTCCACTCTTATAAATACCAGGCAATTAGACTGTTCTAGGGTCAGTCCTTCATTTGTCTTTCCCATCCGCTCTGCTAGAACACACACATATAAACTCACAAAGAAAAGAAAAGAACGAGAACGGCGTCTTGCGTCCTGTTGGTTGAAGGTAAGATTCAATGGCCCTTCTCTATTTTGGTACAGGCTAGGGAGCTTTTGTCTCCTTTTTTTCTTAAAATTCTAGCCCTTGGTTCGGCCATCATGTTACAAATCAAGGAGCATATTTCATCTCTCAAAATTCTTGCCCTTAGTCCGGCCATTGCAGTACAGACTAAGGTGCATGTTTAATCTATCCTAAAAATTTTTTCTTTGATTTGGCCATTTTGGTACAGACTAAAGAATATGTTGCATCCATCCCAAAATTATTTATGTTCGACCGGTTGTTATAACCATTAAAAATGATTTTTATGTCTTGAGTAGTTGAACCATGGTCCCTACTTTCTTAGTGCACCGCACCTTACACTCATCAACATAATTTGCTCACGTTGACCATAGTTAGCTCGTAAGGTATTTGAACCATCAGTTTATTTGTATTTTTAATGCCATAGTTTAGACTCATAAGTTTGTTGGAGTATATGTTTTTTTGTGCCCCAGTTTAGACTCGTAAGGGTATGGAGTGTCTGATGATTTTTTTGGCATCACAGTTTATACTCGTAAGTCGTTGAGTTTTTTTTTGTTCCTTAGTTTATAATCTTGAGGGTATGGAGTAAGTCTTATGATTTTTTTGTCTGCAACACGGTTTATACTCGTAAGTTCTTGGAGTAATTTTTTCTTGTGCCCTAGTTTATACTCATGAGGATATGGAGTGTATTTTTCTGTGTTCCCCAGCTTATACTCATGAGGGTTTGGAGTATTTTTTTTCTCTATCACAGTTTAGACTTGTAAGTTTATTGAAGTGTATTTTTGTTGGGTGCCCCAATTTAGAGTCGTGAGGGTATGGAGTCGCTTGAAGATTTTTTTTCTCATCACAATTTATACTCGTAAGTTGTTGGAGTAATTTTGTTGATGATGAAGATTTTGGCCACGTTCTCACGGGAATACTGGAAGCATAAAAAAGGGTTGCCTAGTTTCGAGCTCTGGACCTGAATCAAAACATTTCTTCGGACCCAGACCTCGAGGGCATCTGTTCGTTTTATAATGAAAAGAATCAATCAAAAAATATAATCAACAGTTCAAAGTGTGGACTGACAAAAATAGGCATATGATATATTTTCAAATGTCGATAATGCATACATTAATCCAACAATTATAAAATGTGACGAAACTCGTCAAGTTTTGTCATGAAGAAAATTTATGGGACACATGGCTCGCATGCATACACGCCGCCGCGAACGGCGAAAATACAAACAAAAAATTGTCACGAGGGACGCAAATATCACCAAAATGGAGACTATATGATAAATGTTCGACTTTGTTCCATTGACAAAATGAAATATTTAAACGGCGCATAGAAAACACCGTCTCGATGAAATATACGCACGGTGTACTTGGTCAAATATTCATCTGATTCTAGACCTTAAGATGCATGCAAAACTAATTTGCACACCTTGGCCCTAGGCCTTAATGATCCATTTAATAGCTAATCATGCTTAGTCCATTAAAAAATAAGGACAAGTATGCATGGTCGTACTTCCCACAAGATTGATGTGCATGCATGCAAACAGTGTGGTGCCATGGCCCACATATTAATTAGGAGACAAGGAGTTTAGCCCACATCTGTGAATCACATACTTACTAGAATTTGATTGCTAGTCAAATGATGTGGTTGGGTCAATTGGCGATTAAAGAAATAGGCCAATGGAAAAGGCAGCCCGCTCCCACAAACTCCACCTTCTCCACGACCAGGACGTGGGCTGGCGCACGTCCAATCGCCCTCCGCTGCTTCCCTCCACCCTTATAAATACCAACCAGTTGTGAGGAGGATGGAGAACTCCGCTCTCTCCTCCCCAGACCTGCCTACCAGCCCAACCCCATCGACGGCGGACCACTCTAGCCGCTGCCGCACACCTCCGCACCAGAGGTTCGAGCTCAGCCCACGCGGGTTGGACCTCTCTTGCAGCCCGCTCTCCACCCCATCCACCACACCGCACCAGGGGCAACCTTCAAGGAGGCTCTGCTCTCTGCTCCATCCACCGCAGCGACCAGCAAGGGCAAGGACATTTACTCCTTTCCTTCTCGCTCCGCGCGTCCCACTTCGGCCTCCTCTTCGGGCAGGAATCATGGAAGGCGTCCAAGGCCTGGCGGCGATGCAGGGCCCTCCGGCGTGAAAGACTGCGTGCCTGTCCAAGCCCCATCACGCCCTGGTGGTTGGACGGTGCAACGCAAGAAGGGCTGGTGGCGTGCCGAACGCCGCGCACGCCGTCTAGAGGAGCAGCGAGCCATCAATGGCCGTAATAACTCCGGTTGCCAAGCCACCCACGCCGCTCCTGGACCGAAGGTGCCCATGCCGTTCCTCGCCCTTCTTAAGGACAAGGCCGAGGGCAAATGCTACAGATGTTTATCCTCGCTCCACCGCATCAAAGACTGCCAAGATCCACCTACCTGCTTGCTCTGCGGGAACCCCAGCCACAAGGCACGGTGGTGCACCAACTAGCTTGAAAAGCCTCTGGCAAGCAAGCGGCTGGTTTTCCCTCCTGGCCACCCCAACTCTCTCTGCCTCCCAGCCTCCACCCGCATTCTCTTCCCGCCAGACCACCCGGTCTCGCTCCGGGAGCCGGTATCCTCACGCCTCACCCCCCACCATCCAAGTCACCGTGTCCCGGCTTCCCCACGCCATCTCCTCCATGCCCCCCTCCATCCTCGGACCGGTGCCGCACTCCCGCGATCACACCCCCACACCCACCCCGGCGCCCCCTGCAATGGAGTACGACATGGTGCCTGGCGACGCGCGCAACAGGCCAGAGTTCGTCTCCGGAATCGCGCCCTTCACCCCCGACATGGCGACGGCGGAGCGATTCCACGAGGCTCACGGTGCCATGCTGATCACCCTGGGCAACAGGCCACGCATTCGTGTAGCCCAGGTGGTCGACGAGGTGGGCCGCCGCTTCGCCCTGGCGCCGGGCACGTTCTCCGTCACTATGCTCGCCCGAGGAGGAGACTTCTTCGTGCTGTTCGACGACCGGATGGTGCGCAACATCGCCATCAACATGCCGGACGCGCTCCACATCGGCCACGCCTCCCTCGCCTTCCGGCCTTGGACACGTCTTGTCAGAGCAGACCTGGTCCCGCTTCCCTTCCGCGCCCGCGTCTGCCTTGAGGAGGTGCCAAAGCACGGCAAGCAGCTGGAGACCGTGGCCGTCCTCTTCGACAAGTCCTTCCTCATGGACTGCGTGGCCAACTACCATCCCACCGACCAGGACGCGGCGTGCTTCTGCATCTGGGTGTGGTCGGCCGACCCCGAGATGATCGCTCACCGTGGCTCCCTCGCGCTGGAGGAACGGCCGCGCACATCCTCGCGGCCGATGGACTACCCCGAGCTTGGCTTCCATGAGCCACCGCCTACACACGAAGGACCGGCAAACCTCCTGCAGTACCCCATCCCGCTTCACCTCGACAAGGTGTGGGACTACACACCGCGCACCGGCCACAACTCCGGCGCTAGCAGCGTCTCCGGCCAAAGCGGCATTCCTTCTGATGACCACGACGACGGGCTGCCAAGAAAGCACTCACTCACTTGGTTCTTCGCCTTCGAGGATGGTTGGCGTCCGCTGAACCGCCGCCCCGCGCACCAGCGCCTGGGCCCTCGTCGTCGCGACCACTCCCCCGACGACAGCGACCGCCACGGTGGGAACGGCGGCGGCAACCACAACCACCCGCCTCCGGCACAAGGCCAGGACCATCAAGACCGCGTCAGGGGGCACTTCCCGGTGCGCGGCGAAGCCAACTCCGGCGGCCGCCACCGCTACCACGCGATGGACGACCCACAGTGTGCTGATGCCATGGTGGACGGAAGCCTTCTGTTAGCACCTACCCCTCTCGGAGGTGCGGAAACAAATGACACAGTCGTCACGGCTGTCAACCATGACGACACCATGCATCCGACGGTGCAGTGCATGCAGAGCACTGTGCAACCCATGCCGGTCCAGACGCAAGCCCTGCCTCCTCCAATTCCAGCTCCGGACCAGGCCACTTTCGAGGGCTTCGATTCCGCACAGATTGCTACTGCTAGCAATGGCGGAGCACTGGCCTCTAACCATCATGAGCGGGGGCACGCTACTGTCTTGGCGGCTTCTATGGAGACTTTTCTCCCCATGAGTCATTGACCGCTCCATGTGTTGGCTCGACGCTACAAGAGGCCAGCCTGGACAGCCTTGCCGCGCCACCAGACGCGCTGCCCATCCGTGCCTTGGACGACATCCCTGAGCCAGTTTGCACACAGCCCATCTCAGGGCCCAGAACCGTTGCTGCTGCTGGACTCAATCAAGGCAACATGGGCACTGCCGTTTCACAGCCCATCGAGGACAACATCGCCTTCAGCCCGACTACTACACCTGATGCTGCTGCGCTTATCACCGCTTCATAGAACTTCGCTGCAGCAATCCACACCGAGATCCAGCCACCTTTGATACCCACACCACCGGCAACCTCCACCCCAATGGCGCCGCCGCGTCGCACCAGCGGGCGTCTCACCGGAAAGCCCGTCACCGCGCTAGGCACCATCGAGTGGGCTAGGGCGTGCTGTAGAAGAAGTGAGGAATTACTGAAGATGGCGATGGCACGGCCTCGGAGGAAGCCCTCCTGCAACGATTCCTCGACCTATTCAAGGAGCCATTGTCTGCCGACGAGATCGACGCGGTCAAGGCCCTGTTTGGCTCCTGCCAGCTATCCAAGGCCACACGACGCTCCTCGCCAGGCCAGCCTCGGGCCACCGCCTGCGCACCAGGCGCAACGCCGCAAGGTGATTCCCGGCCGTGTTGTCCATCGAGCTACTCATCCTCCAATGATTGACTCTAGCAAGATTTCGCGGAGCGCGTCCGCCACTGCCGCCGGGCACCTTGTATCTATATCTGCATTTTCCCTCTGTCAATTTCATCGGTTCAGTACTAGCCTTCAAGTTCAGTTTCTTCAGTTTAGCGCCATCCCTAGCCTGTATCGCCAGGTTGCCAATCACTGGCTAACCCATCTGCCTATTCATTCCCGAGAACAATTCGGTTTCCAATGAGTGAGCACAATTGTACTGTCTTCAATTGGAACGTACGGGGCCTCAACAACCCCGCTCGGTGTCTGATTGTTCGAGATTTTGTCCACCAAAATCGTGCTTCCATAGTCTGACTCCAAGAAACAAAACTTGTTGTAGTTGATCGCGCTGCTATTCTTGAGATCCTGGGGCCCCTCTTTGCTGACTCATTCTGTTTCCTTCCTGCTATTGGAACCAGGGGTGGCATCATACTTGCTTTCAACTCAAACCTCTTCTCCATCCAGAGCACCTCCAACACCCTAAACACTATATCTGCATCAATATCCATGCGTGCTTCTGTGGCCTGTTGGTGCATCACGGCGGTGTACGGTCCGCAGGGAGACAATGAGAAATTCTCCTTCATCGATGAGGTGAAAACTATCCGTCAAAACAGCGGGCCTGCGTGGTTGCTTCTTGGTGACCTCAACCTACTGTGCAAGGCTGATGACAAGAGCAATGCATTGGTCAGTAGACGCCTGATCAATGCCTTTCGTGTTGCTCTTAACCAAATGGAGGTCTCTGAATTGCGGCTCCACGGGCGGCGATTCACATGGACGAGCACATGTCAGTTGCAAACAAAAACCAAGATCGACCATGTCTTCTGCTCAACCGAATGGGGCTTGCTCTTTCCCCAATGTCACCTGCGGGCACTTTCCTCGTCGGTCTCCGACCAGTGTGCGATGGTGCTGACAGGGCAGACGAGTCAACGACAGTTTAAAGGCTTCCGTTTTGAAAACTACTGGCTGCGAATGAGAGGTTTCGACGCAGCTGTTCAAGATTCTTGGAGAGCACCTTTCCCTCACACCGATGCAATGATGATCCTTCACAACAAGCTGTCGCGGCTGGCCAGAGCACTAAGGCACTGGAGCAGGAAAAAGATCGGGAATGTGACCTTGCTGTCCGCTATTGCTAATCAACTTATCTTGGGCTTGGATCAAGCACAAGACCACCGTGACCTCACTTTGGCAGAAATTGGGCTTAGGCAACACCTAAAGACAAAACTCCTTGGACTGGCTGCTATTCAGCGCATCCGCATTAGGCAATGTTCGAGAATACTTTGGCTGCATGCCGGTGACGCAGACTCTAAACTCTTCCACATCAAAGCGAACGGACGCCGTCGTAGAAACTTCATCCCCTTACTGCAAACAGATGACAGCCAACTCACCACCATGGCTGACAAGCACAAGGAGTTACACCGCCACTTCTCTGCAACCATTGGCACTCCAAGACTAGGCAGTGCTGCCTCAACTGGAACCTGCTTAATCTCCCTCGGCTGGACGTCTCCTCTCTAGACGAGCAATTCTCAGAGGAGGAAATCAAGAAAGCTATGTTTGCCCTTCCCTTGGGCAAAGCTCCGGGACCTGACGACTACACCACGGATTTCTTCAAGAGATGCTGGGAGGTGATCAAGCATGATGTCTTTGCAGCTCTGCACCAATTCTTCGCCCTACGCGGCAAGCACTTCCACCTGCTCAATTCTGCCTACATAACACTACTGCCAAAATCCAATGAGGCCGTCAAAGTAAAAGACTTCCGCCCGATAAGCTTGACCCACTCAGTGGGAAAGATTGCCGGAAAGTTTCTCTCCATCCGACTTGCCCCATTCCTGCAGCTGCTAATTCCCCCCTCCCAGAGTGCGTTCATCAAATCCAGAAGCATTCATGACAACTTTCTCTTCGTCAAAAACGCGATCCGTAGCCTACACCAGCACAAGGACCCAACTCTGTTGCTCAAGATGGACATCATCGGTGCTTTTGACAATATCTCTTGATCCTTCCTGATGGAACTCTTCTCTCGCATGGGTTTCGGCCACAAATGGTGTGACATGGTTTCCCTGCTTTGGAGCACCGCCACCTCATGAGTAATGGCAAATGGCGAGCTTGGCCCACCTTTCATCCATCGCCAAGGCCTACGTCAGGGAGACCCACTATCCCCTATGATCTTCACTCTTGCAATTGCCCCCCTTCATTGGCTATTTGCTAAGGCTGCAGATGCTCAGCTACTCACTCTGCTCCGCTTGCCACCCCCCCAGCTTCGAGTGAGCCTGTACGCCGACGACGCTGCATTGTTCATCTCGCCCAAGGCAACCGACATCAAGCTCACCAAGGAGATCCTTGGCTGTTTTGGCTCTGCCTCTGGCCTTGTTTGCAATATACAGAAGTGTGGTTTCTTCCCAATTTGTTGTGATGACATCGACCTGGTTTCACTCTTGCAACAGCTCCCGATACCTATTCTTCAATTCCCTTGCACCTATCTCGGGCTCCCCTTGCACTATAGGAACATCACTCGAGCAGACATCCAGCCCATCCTTGATAAGCTTGCGTCCAAGCTCCAAAAGTGGCGTGGCAAACTGATGAATAGGGATGCTCGTCTGTGATTGATCAACTCTGTACTCTCTTTAATCCCTGTTTACCTGATTACTATTTTCAAACTGGGGGCATGGGCCATCAAGCAAACTGACAAACTCCGAAGGAACTTCCTCTGGAGATCGAAGCCCGACGCCGAGGGAGGACTTGCTTTGGTGAACTGGTCCACCGTCTGCCGCCCTAAGAGCCTGGGTGGACCTGGAGTCATTGACCTTAAGCGCTTCGGCAGGGCCTTGCACCTGCGATGGAAATGGATTGAATGGCGCGACCAAGACAGGCCTTGGATTGGCTCTCCCATTCCCTGTGACAAGGACGGCCTCGCCTTATTTGCCGCGGCAACTAACATCTCCATCGGTTCAGGAACGCGTGTCAAGCTTTGGCATGATCGTTGGCTTGCCAGTGATGCCCCGGGCCAGATCGCGCCGGACTTACTTCGTCTATGCTACAGGAAAAACCTCACTGTCGAGAAGGCACTAAATGGGCAGCATTGGCTTTCAGGTCTGCACCGTATTTCCTCTGAGTCTTAGATGAGGCAGTTCACCAATCTCTGGGCAAGGCTGCGCAGCATTGTTCTTGATCTAGCGACGCATGATGAGATCATATGGAACTGCAACGCTGCTGCAGCCTACACCACAAGCTCGGCCTACCGCTGCCAATTCCTTGGCTCCTTTGCCGTCGCCAACTACGACAAGCTCTGGAAGTCCAAGGTCGAGGCCAAATGTAGGTTCTTCTTCTGGCTCTTTCTCAAAGGTAAGATACTCACCAATGACAACCTAGCCAAGCGGGGAATTCCCCACGGCCCCAAGTGCGCCCTATGTGATCAGTCTGAGGAATCGGCGCTACATCTCATCATCCAGTGCCTGTTTGCATGGTCAACTTGGTTGCTGGTGGGAGATTGGCAAGACCTTCCTGCACTTACGAGGGCGGCGCAACAAGCAAGCTCGATCGTCAACTGGTGGAATGATCACGTTTGCCCACTTGGAGACAAGGCGATCAACACTGCCATCTACACAGGATGGAACATCTAGAAAGAGCGGAATCGACGGGTGTTCGAGAAGCATGTGCATCATGAAGATGAGCTCCTTAACCTGATCAAGCAAGACATCCTCCAGCCAATGCTCTCCTTTCATTGGACTAGTGACACACAGAATTCTCCTGAACCTGAACTTGATTAGGCTAGGCTAGTTCTTTATTTCTATTCCCCTGTAAGGACCTTTGTTTTGTTTTACTCCTGCTCAATATATAGGCAAATGATCTACCAGTTCCTCAAAAAAAATTAGACTGCTCTAGGGTCGTTCTTTCATTTGTCTTTCCCATCTGCTCTGCTAGAACATACACATACGAACTCACAAGAAAGAAGAGAAAGAGGCAGGCGTGCTGCGTCCTGTTGGTTGAAGGTGAGATTCAATGGCTCTCCTCTAGCCCTTTGTTTGGCCATTGTGGTACAAGCTAGGGAGCTTTTGTCTACTTCTTTTTTAAAAATTCTAGCCCTTGGTTCGGCCATCATGGTACAAATCAAGGAGCATATTTCATCTCCCCAAAACTCTTGCCCTTAGTCCGGCCATTGCAGTACAGACTAAGGTGCATGTTTAATCTATCCCAAAAAATTTCCTTTGATTTGGCCATTTTGGTACAGACTAATGAGTATGTTGCATCCATCCCAAAATTTTGTCCTTGGTTCGGCCATCGCAATACAAACCAAGGAGCTTGTTATATCTACCCCAAACTTTCGCCTTCGGTTTGACCATCACGGTACGAGTCAATGAGCATGCATGGTTCTTGTAAGCACGGTTCCTTTAAATGTTGCGTGCTCTTCGTCCTATTGATCTCCGTCTTGGTTCGGTCACCTTAGCGATACAAGCCAAGATGAATGCCTCGTTCCTTGGTTTGGTCTCTATACGCGGATACAAATCAAGAGAGTATCATAGGCATGAAAACTTCATAAAAATGCCTTGGTTTGGTCATCATAAAAAAATGGATATGACTAAGTTGGAATGAAATTACGAACGTGCTAAACTGAACTCATGATAAACTCTTGTTTGGTTGCGCTACGGACATTATGTGTCATGCTAGTTGTAATACAAACAAGAGCATAAAATATATTCCTTGACTTGGTTATGCTGCACGCGGGCATTATCTTAATGTCGCGCGGTGTTAGTAGTGATACGATGTCACAGCCCTAGCTTAGACCTTGTCTGCCTTTGCATAAGCATCCATGCATGATGTTTAAATTTTATGAAACCTTGAAATGGGGATCGATTAAACCCTAGCACCAGAAAGAATTCAATAGGATGAAATAAAATCTTTTTCAAGAACCCAAAATGACCTTTAAAAATGTTCATGATTTTCTTTAAAGGTGAAAACCTCTGCCAAAAATCATGAGCATAATTGTTGGCCATTTATGGATTTTTGAATTAACCCATACTATATTTGAATTAGGGCATTTGAAATTTATATACATTTTAAATGCTCCAAATATTCTGAAGTCACTTGAGGGCCTCTGGATTAATTCAGTTAGTGCCCATATTCATGTTCAGAATTTAATAAAATGATTTAGTTCTAAAACTAAATCAAAACAGAGAGGAAATAAATAGAATACTGAAACAAAAGAAAAAGGACAGAATACCTACACGCACTTACCTGGCGCTCACCTGGCAGCCCATCTGGCTGGCCCAGCCCACCAGGGGCAGGGAGGTCTTCTTCCTCTCGCCAGTCGGATGCACAGCGCGTGCCCGACGCGCGCACGACCACCGCATGCCACCTCCTGCCTGCCTGCTCGCTCTGCACGGCTCTAGACGATGCCACGCACCCCCCTGACCTCTCTCTCTCTCTATCGCACCGCAGCCTCTCCCCTCCCCTGGCTCCCTCTCTCTCACTGTCCGAGCAGCACCGTCGCTGCCCTTTGTCGCCCTCGTAGCCACCGGCCCTCCCTCGCTTCCCCGACTGGTCCATGAGCTCCGCGACATCGTCCTAGACCCCCTCACCGAGCCATGCCCCGCCGGACGCCCTCGAACGATGACCACGCCGTCTTCTTCAACCTCGGTCCGCCAAGATCGACCTCGCCGCCCTGCTCCGCTCCGACCTCCCCCGAGCCCACTTCGACGGCCGTCGCAACCGCCGTGAGCTTCTACGCCGCCTCCCCCTCTTCTTTGCTTTATTTGTGCCCTCTAACGGCCTCCCCCACCGGAGCCGAGACGCTCTGCCACAAGAGCTCGTCGTCGGCATTGCTCCGGCGACCATTTGGTTGCGCCAATGTGCCAAACACGCCCCCCGCACCGCGTAGTGCCTTGCCCGCGCTTTAGTTCGCGCTTTTGCCCGCTGCAGCCGCGCCCCCGTGCACCGCCGAGCTTCGGCCGCCACCCAAGTGCTCGCCGTCGTCGACTACAGGCTCCCCACGACCTGCTGCTGCCTCCCCTGGATGCGTGGGTGCATGGGCTCCCTGCTGGTGCCCTCAGCATGCCCAACTGCTGCCCCTAGCGCCACTCCGGCGAGCCGCCGCCGATCTGGTTGGTCGCCGTCGGCTAAATGCCGGCGGGTTGACCGCTTTGACCGCTGGTGGTTTAGCCCCGGTTGACCAGGGGATTTGACCCCCCTGGGTCTATGACATGCGGGCCCCGCCTGGCTAATTAATCTAGTCTAGGTTTAAATTTAATTAGTTTAACCTAGCTTAGTGCTAATTAAACTAGGTTAGTTTAGTTAGACAGTGACACGCGGGACCCACTGGTCAGGTTTGACCTGGACCGTGCCCCGTTGACCTCCTGACGTCATGACGATGTCAGGCTGACTCAGTAATCCTTTTCTGGAATTTAAATAAATCTTAAATGATTTATTTATTTTAGAAAATATCCAAAACTTTGAAAAATCATAGAAAATAATCTATAACTCCAATGGAAATAAGTTATATATGAAAAATGATCAGAAAAATATGAAGAATATGTTTATGCCATGTTAATGCATGTTTGAGCAAGTTAACATCACTGTTTAGGACAAACAATGTAAGTGGCATTTGTTTATTCACATATGAAGTTTGAATTTGGACCTTGGGTTCAAACCAACTTCATCTAATCTGGACTCTAGTTACATTAGCTCAAACGCAAGCATATTGCCATGTCATGATCATGCATCCTATTGTTGCATTGCATTGATTGTGTCCTTCTCTGTTTGCCAGTAACCATCCCCTCTCAATAGACGGTGTTTCCGACGACGTGATCGATGACACTGATGAAGAGCTATATTATCTTCAGAAGTGCCAGGCAAGCAAAACCCCCTTGTTCATTCCGATACAATCCCACTCTCTCGCTCCTGCTCTCTTTTACTACATTAGGACAACAACGATTCAACTATTACATGCTGCGGTAGTTGAACCCCTTTCCTCTGCATGACCTGTCATTGCCACAGTAAATAGATGAAACCCACTAGCATGAGTAGGAGTTGTTTGAGCCCTGATGTGCCTACTCATTCATGCTTGTTTGTCATGCCTGCTATTGCATAAAGTTGTGTCGGGTCTGATTCATCGGGAATGAATTGGAATGGTGATGAACATGTCTCACCGGTGAGAGCTAAGTGTGTGAACACGATTTGGTAAAGGTAGCGGTGAGAGGCCATGTAGGATTACATGGTGGGTTGTCTCATTGAAACAGTTCTCAGGAACTGAGTTTTGTGTTTGTGATCCATGAATAGCTACTACCACTCATTGGGATCCTTAATTGACCCTCTTGACTTATTAACTGACCTAGTCCTCCGTCCAGGAGTTGCAACTAGTTTCTGGTGTTTATAGGATATGTGTTGGCAGCCGTGCGTAGCGCTGACCCTAGGGGTGGGCTATGATGCGGTAGATACACCGTGGCACAGTGTACCAGGCGCCCGTTTGGTGTCTCGGGAACCCTGCACACATCGTTTGGGGCTGTGAGCGAAACTTCGGCCGGATCTCCTCGCGGATGGAACCCGAATAGGCGATAAACCTGGACTGGAGACTTGTGTGGTTAGTCAGGTCGTGGCCAACTCCCTCGCCAGGCTTCCGCTTAAAGGTTGCCGGGATACACGACATGTACATGGTGGTAAGTGGCGAGAGCGTGTGTGAAGAAGTACACCCCTACAGGGTTAACATCATCTATTCGAATAGCTGTCTCCGCGGTAAAGGACTTCTGGGTTGCCTATAACAATTCATAGACAAGTGAAAATGGATACTCTAAATTGCGCAAGATAAGCGTGAGTGCTATGGATGGCGTTCTCGTAGGGAGATGGGAGCGGATCCTTAGTGGTGTATTGATATGGTGAATATGTGGACTCGTGTGCGCCACCTCAAAAGAGTTGCTTGCAGTCGTAGTTCAGGTTAGCCACTGAGTCAAAGCTAGCTTGTTGCAGTCAAACTCCACCACCCCCCTTTGTTGATACCGATGCATATATAGTTAGTTTTGATGTAAGTCTTGCTGGGTACATTTATACTCACGTTTGCTTAATTTATGTTTTGTAGAGAGACTTCAGTCTCGCTAGTAGTTCCACGTGGACTTCGATGTTTAGCTTGTTACCTCAGCTACGATATTGTGCCCTCGGCAGGGTCTTGTAGATAGTCAGGCTTCTTAGCCTTCTTCTTTTGTAGTTGTCTGTACTCAGACAAGTGAAGCTTCCGCATGTGCTTGTTGCTTGTATGCTCTGTATGTTGGGTCATGAGACCATGTTTGTAATACTTGGCTCCTCGGAGCCTAATGAATAAATACTTTGAGTCGTAGAGTTATGTTGTGATGCCATGTTGTATTTACACATATCGAGCATATTGTGTGTATGATTGAAATGCTTGATATGTGTGGGATCCGACAACCTAGTTGTTTATCCTTGGTAGCCTCTCTTATGGGGAAATGTAGTCTTTGTGCTTCCATGAGCCATAGTAGTCCGCTACAGCCCGGTTCACCGGAGTCCTACTAGCCCAGCACTACTGCTCCGGAACACTTGACTGGCCGGCATGTGATTCACTTCGTTCCTGTGTCTGTCCCTTCGGGGAAATGTCATGCGGTGACATCCGGAGTCCTGCCTAGCCTACTACAGCCCGGTTCACCGGAGTCCTATTAGCCCAGTGCTATAGCCCGGATTCGCACGCTGCTGACCGACATGCTCGATGTTTCTTCATGTATGCCTCTCCCCGTAAGTTAGTGCCAGTTTAGGTTCACGACTAGCATGTCGGCACAAGTTCTTTGTCATATGGATGATAGCCACACTATCATATATGTGAGCCAAAAGGCGCAAACGGTCCCGGGCCAGGTAAGGTGGCACCCGTGGGAGCAAGCTGCATCGAGTGGTGGCAGTGGGTGGAGCTGGGGTGGCCGGAAATGTCACCGGAGACGACCTTGCCGGTCGCCGGAGTTCGGGCGAGGTCGAAACCGAGGCTACGGGGCATGGCGAGGCGCGTGGAGTGGTGCTACGGGCTCCTGTGAGTGCGGTGAGAGCGTTGGTCACAAAGGTGTGGCCGGTGGGTGGCCGGAGTCACGTCGGCGACGAGCTCGGCGGCGGCGGGTGCTCGGGTGTGCGTGGTGCGGTGCACACGGTGCAGGAGGAAGTTAATGGAGAGGGGGACGAGGTATCTCGGCTCACGGCGATCACAATGAGGCAGACGGAGAGGTCGGGGACGAGCTGGTGCTGCGGTGAAGGCGAAGGGGATCTCCGGCGGCCGAAGTTGGGGAAGACTGGGTCGGGGCGACTCCATAGCAGGCGAGCGCTCGGGGCTCGGCCTGCTCGACGTAGTTGATGACGGTGGAGCTCGTGGACATAGCGGCGCGGTGCGAGGACAACGGAGGGCGCGGCTACGTCGACGGTGCAGCGGCAGGGGCGTCGGCCATGGTGGGAGAGGGCGAGGGAGAGAGGCAGGGGGAGAATGAGTGTGTCCAGGCGGTCGGGGCGACGACGTGGGGCTCGCCCAAGGTCCCACTGGCGCGAGCGGCAAGCAGGTGGCGCGGTGGCGAGCTCTCGCGCGCCGGCGTCACCTCCCTGCCTGCCTGGCAGGGACGAAGCAGCTGGCTGGCACGGGCCAGCACAGTGCTGGGCCGCCAGGTGGGCCGGCTGGTGGCTTGCCAGGTTAGTTTCCTTTCTCTCTCTTTTTCTGTTTTCTATTTCTTTTGTTTTGTGTTTTGAAATAGTAAAAATACTATTTCATTTAGCAAAACCCTGAAAATATTCAGAGGCACATTTGAAAATATCCTCAACAGCCTAAAATTACTTTCAGGATTATTTGGGAATTTTAAAATATTTATAGGATTTAAATTGCCCAAATGCAATTAGTAATGAATTAATCCAATGACCTTATGATGTCCTAGAAAAGTGTGCACCATTTTTGTCAAAGGTTTTAACCCAAAACAAAAAGGGTGAACTTTTTAGAAGGGCATTTCAGGTTCATTGAAAAAGTTTTTAGTAAACCCTAGTTGTTCTAGGGGGGTGCTAGGGGTTCTGTCATCCCCATTTCAGTTTTCTGGGAAAATAAACATGATACAACACTCTAATGCATGAACTAGCTAGAGTGTGACAACTCACCCCCACTCAAAAGAATCTCGTCCCGAGATTTAAGTCATGAGGTAAGAAGACAGAGGGATACAAGCTAACACAATCTTCACGATCTAGACGTCTTTCTCGAGGATGTTGATTCATTGCATCACCTTGATCTCGACGTCTTGCTTTGAGAACAACGCCCAACATGACAACGAGTAGAAAGGGACAATTTTTAGAAGAGTCAATCTTCTTGAGGTTAGGGCAACTTAGGATCATCTTGATGATCACAAGATCAACTCACGGAATGAGACATAGAAACATCTCTGGAGCTGAGAGGCAAAACTTGCACCAGGGTGACTTGAGCTGTCAGGACCCCGATTCCAAGTCACATCTATCTAGCCGGTAACACCTCATATCACTTTGCGGCCTCACGCACGGTATCCCCATGGGTGTCGCCTTACCATGGCCCGGGACCGTTTGCGCCTTTTGGCTCACGTATATGATAGTGTCGCTAGCATCCATATGACAGAGAACCCGGGCCGACATGGCTAGTCGTGAACCCAAAGCGGCACAGACCTATGGGGACAGGCATACATGAATCACATCGAGCATGTCGGTCAACAGCGTGTTAATCCGGGCTGTAGCACTGGGCTAACAGGACTTCGGGGAACCAGGGCTGTAGCAGGCTAGGCAGGACTCCAGATGTCACCGCGTGACATTTCCCCGAAGGGACAGACATAGGAACGAAGTGAAACACATGCTGGCCAGTCAAGTGTCCTGAGAAGTAGTGCTGGGCTAGCAGGACTCCGGTGAACCGGGCTGTAGCGGACTACTATGGCTCAAGGAGCACTAGACTACATTTCCCCATAAGAGAGGCTGCCAAGGATAAACAACTAGATTGTCGGATCCCACACATACCAAGCATTTCAATCATACACACAATATGCTTGATATGTTGGGGAACGTAGTAATTTCAAAAAAATCCTACGCACACGCAAGATCATAGTGATGCATAGCAACGAGAGGGGAGAGTGTTGTCTACATATCCTCGTAGACCGATAGCGGAAGCGTTACGACAACGCGGTTGATGTAGTCGTACGTCTTCACGGCCCGACCGATCAAGCACCGAAACTACGGCACCTCTGAGTTTTAGCACACGTTCAGCTCGATGACGATCCCCAAACTCCGATCCAGCGAAGTGTCGGGGAAGAGTTCTGTCAGCACGACGGCATGATGATGATCTTGATGTTCTACCGTCGCAGGGCTTCGCCTAAGCACCGCTACAATATTATCGAGGAGTATGGTGGAAGGGGGCACCGCACACGGCTAAGAAAACGATCACGAGGATCAACTTGTGTGTCTAGAGGTGCCCCCTTGCCCCCGTATATAAAGGAGCAAGGGGGGTGCGGCCGGCCCTAGGAGGAGGCTCGCTGGAGGAGTCTTACTCCTACCGGGAGTAGGACTCCCCCCTTTCCCTAGTTGGATTAGGACTTGGGGGGAAGGAGGAGAGGGAAGAAAGGAAAGGGGGGGCGCCGCCCTCCCTCCTTGTCCAATTCGGACTAGGGGGGAGGGGCGCGCGGCAGCCCCTAAGCCTCCTCTCCTCTTCCTCCACTAGGCCCATTAAGGCCCATTAGGTTACCCGGGGGTTCCGGTAACCTCCCGGTACTCCGGTAAAATGCCGATTTCACCCAGAACACTTCCGATGTCCAAACATAGGCTTCCAATATATCAATCTTTATGTATCGACCATTCCGAGACTCCTTGTCATGTCCGTGATCACATCCGGGACTCCGAAAAAACTTCGGTACATCAAAATATATAAACTCATAATGAAACTGTCATCGTAACATTAAGCGTGCGGACCCTATGGGTTCGAGAACAATGTAGACATGACCGAGACATGTCTCCGGTCAATAACCAATAGCAGAACCTGGATGCTCATATTGGCTCCCACATATTCTACGAAGATCTTTTATCGGTCAGACCACATAACAACATACTTTGTTCCCTTTGTCATCGGTATGTTACTTGCCCGAGATTCAATCGTCAGTATCTCAATACCTAGTTCAATCTCATTACTGGAAAGTCTCTTTACTCGTTTCGTAATACATCATCTCGCAACTAACTCATTAGTTGCAATGCTTGCATGGCTTATGTGATGTGCATTACCGAGAGGGCCCAGAGATACCTCTCCGACAATCGGAGTGACAAATACTAATCTCGAAAAACGCCAACCCAACATGTACCTTTAGAGACACCTGTAGAGCTCCTTTATAATCACCCAGTTACGTTGTGACGTTTGGTATCACACAAAGTGTTCCTCCGGCAAACGGGAGTTGCATAATCTCATAGTCATAGGAACATGTATAAGTCATGAAGAAAGCAATAGCAACATACTAAACGATCGAGTGCTAAGCTAATGGAATGGGTCATGTCAATCACATCATTCTCCTAATGATGTGATCCCGTTAATCAAATGACAACACATGTCTATGGTTAGGAAACATAACCATCTTTCATTAACGAGCTAGTCAAGTAGAGGCACACTAGTGACGTTTAGTTTGTCTATGTATTCACACAAGTATTATGTTTCCGGATAATACAATTCTAGCATGAATAATAAACATTTATCATGATATAAGGAAATAAAATAATAACTTTATTATTGCCTCTAGGGCATATTTATTTCAGTCTCCCACTTGCACTAGAGTCAATAATCTAGATTACACAGTAATGATTCTAACACCCATGGAGCTTTGGTGCTGATCATGTTTTGCTCGTGTTAGAGGCTTAGTCAACGGGTCTGCTACATTCAGATCCATATGTATCTTGCAAATCTCTATGTCTCCCACCTGGACTAGATCCCGGATGGAATTGAAGCGTCTCTTGATGTGCTCGGTTCTCTTGTGAAATCTGGATTCCTTTGCCAAGGCAATTGCACCAGTATTGTCACAAAAGATTTTCATTGGACCCGATGCACTAGGTATGACACCTAGATCAGATATGAACTCTTTCATCTAGACTCCTTTGTTTGCTACTTCCGAAGCAGCTATGTACTCCGCTTCACATGTAGATCCTGCCACAACGCTTTGTTTAGAACTGCACCAACTGACAGCTCCACCGTTTAATGTAAACACGTATCCAGTTTGCGATTAGAATCGTCCAGATCAGTGTCAAAGCTTGCATCAACGTAACCATTTACGATGAGCTCTTTGTCACCTCCATATACAAGAAACATATCCTTAGTCCTTTTCAGGTATTTCAGGATGTTCTTGACCGCTGTCTAGTGATCCACTCCTGGATTACTTTGGTACCTCCCTGCTAGACTTATAGCAAGACACACATCAGGTCTGGTACACAGCATTGCATACATGATAGAGCCTATGGCTGAAGCATAGGGAACATCTTTCATTTTCTCTCTATCTTCTACAGTGGTCGGGCATTGAGTCTTACTCAATTTCACACCTTATAACACAGGTAAGAATCCTTTCTTTGCTTGATCCATTTTGAACTTCTTCAAAATTTTGTCAAGGTATGTGCTTTGTGAAAGTCCAATTAAGCGTCTTGATCTATCTCTATAGATCTTAATGCCCAATATGTAAGCATCTTCACCGAGGTCTTTCATTGAAAAACTCTTATTCAAGTATCCCTTTATGCTATCCAGAAATTCTATATCATTTTCGATTAGTAATATGTCATCTACATATAATATCAGAAATGCTACAGAGCTCCCACTCACTTTCTTGTAAATACAGGCTTCTCCAAAAGTCTGTACAAAACCAAATGCTTTGATCACACTATCAAAGCGTTTATTCCAACTCCGAGAGGCTTGCACCAGTCCATAAATGGATCGCTGGAGCTTGCACACTTTGTTAGCTCCCTTTGGATCGACAAAACCTTCTGGCTGCATCATATACAACTCTTCTTCCAGAAATCCATTCAGGAATGCAGTTTTGACATCCATCTGCCAAATTTCATAATCATAAAATGCAGCAATTACTAACATGATTCGGACAGACTTAAGCATCGCTACGGGTGAGAAGGTCTCATCGTAGTCAATCCCTTGAACTTGTCGAAAACCTTTTGTGAAAAGTCGAGCTTTGTAGACAGTAACATTACCGTCAGCGTGAGTCTTCTTCTTGAAGATCCATTTATTCTCAATTGCTTGCCGATAGTTGGGCAAGTCAACCAAAGTCCACACTTTGTTCTCATACGTGGATCCCATCTCAGATTTCATGGCTACAAACCATTTTGCGGAATCTGGGCTCACCATCGCTTCTTCGTAGTTCGTAGGTTCATCATGATCTAGTAGCATGACTTCCAGAACAGGATTACCGTACCACTCTAGTGCGGATCTTACTCTGGTTGATCTACGAGGTTCAGTAGTATCTTGTTCTGAAGTTTCATGATCATTATCATTAGCTTCCTCACTAATTGGTGTAGGTGTCACAGAAACCGGTTTCTGTGATGTACTACTTTCCAATAAGGGAGCAGGTACAGTTACCTCATCAAGTTCTACTTTCCTCCCACTCACTTCTTTCGAGAGAAACTCCTTATCTAGAAAGTTTCCGAATTTAGCAACAAAAGTCTTGCCTTCGGATCTGTGATAGAAGGTGTATCCAATAGTTTCCTTTGGATATCCTATGAAGACATATTTCTCCGATTTGGGTTTGAGCTTATCAGGTTGAAGCTTTTTCACATAAGCATCGCAGCCCCAAACTTTTAGAAACGACAACTTTGGTTTCTTGCCAAACCACAGTTCATAAGGCGTCGTCTCAACAGATTTTGATGGTGCCCTATTTAACGTGAATGTGGCGGTCTCTAAAGCATAACCCCAAAACGATAGCGGTAAATCAGTAAGAGACATCATAGATCGCACCATATCTAGTAAAGTACGATTACGACGTTCGGACACACCATTACGATGTGGTGTTCCGGGTGGCGTGAGTTGTGAAACTATTCCGCATTGTTTCAAATGTACACCAAACTCGTAACTCAAATATTCTCCTCCACGATTAGATCGTAGGAATTTTATTTTCTTGTTACGATGATTTTCAACTTCACTCTGAAATTCTTTGAACTTTTCAAATGTTTCAGACTTATGTTTCATTAAGTAGATATACCCATATCTGCTTAAGTCATCTGTGAAGGTGAGAAAATAACGATATCCGCCACGAGCCTCAACATTCATCAGACCACATACATCTGTATGTATGATTTCCAACAAATCTGTTGCTCTCTCCATAGTACCGGAGAATAGTGTTTTGGTCATCTTGCCCATAAGACACGGTTCGCAAGTACCAAGTGATTCACAATCAAGTGGTTCGAAAAGTCCATCAGTATGGAGTTTCTTCATGCGCTTTACACCGATATGACCTAAACGGCAGTGCCACAAATAAGTTGCACTATCATTATCAACTCTGCATCTTTTGGCTTCAACATTATGAATATGTGTGTCACTACTATCGAGATTTAATAAGAATAGACCACTCTTCAAGGGTGCATGACCATAAAAGATATTACTCATATAAATAGAACAACCATTATTCTCTGATTTAAATGAATAACTGTCTCGCATCAAACAAGATCCAGATATAATGTTCATGCTCAACGCTGGCACCAAATAACAATTATTTAGGTCTAATACTAATCCCGAAGGTAGATGTAGAGGTAGCGTGCCGACCGCGATCACATCGACTTTGGAACCATTTCCCACGCGCATCATCACCTCGTCCTTAGCCAATCTTCACTTAATCCGTAGTCCCTGTTTCAGGTTGCAAATATTAGCAACATAACCAGTATCAAATACCCAGGTGCTACTGCGAGCATTAGTAAGGTAAACATCAATAACATGTATATCATATATACCTTTGTTCACCTTGCCATCCTTCTTATCCGCCAAATACTTGGGGAAGTTCCGCTTCCAGTGACCAGTCTTCTTGCAGTAGAAGCACTCAGTTTTAGGCTGAGGTCCAGATTTGGGTTTCTTCTCCTGAGCAGCAACTTGCTTGCTGTTCTTTTTGAAGTTCCCCTTCTTCTTCCCTTTGCCCTTTTTCTTGAAACTAGTGGTCTTGTTGACCATCAACACTTGATGCTCCTTTTTGATTTCTACCTCCGCAGCTTTCAGCATTGCGAAGAGCTCGGGAATTGTCTTAACCATCCCTTGCATATTATAGTTCATCACGAAGCTCTTGTAGCTAGGTGGAAGTGATTGGAGAATTATGTCAATGACGCAATCATCTGGAAGATTAACTCCCGATTGAATCAAGTGATTATTATACCCAGACATTTTGAGTATATGCTCACTGACAGAATTGTTCTCCTCCATCTTGCAGCTATAGAACTTATTGGAGACTTCATATCTCTCAATCCGGGCATTTGCTTGAAATATTAACTTCAACTCCTGCAACATCTAATATGCTCCATGATGTTCAAAACATCGTTGAAGTACCGATTCTAAGCCGTAAAGCATGGCACACTGAACTATCAAGTAGTCATCAGCTTTGCTCTCCCAGACGTTCAAAACATCTGGTGTTGCTCCAGTAGCAGGCCTGGCACCCAGTGGTGCTTCCAGGACGTAATTCTTCTATGCAGCAATGAGGATAATCCTCAAGTTATGGACCCAGTCCGTGTAATT
This sequence comes from Triticum dicoccoides, assembly GCF_002162155.2. NCBI lineage: Eukaryota > Viridiplantae > Streptophyta > Magnoliopsida > Poales > Poaceae > Triticum > Triticum dicoccoides. The sequence goes on along the minus strand of NC_041392.1, from coordinate 387,290,030 downwards.
GCTACCATCATCTTTCAACTTTGCTTTCTCAAGGAACGCATTAAAATTCAACGAAACAACAGCACGGGCCATCTATCACAATCAAACATAAACAAGCAAGATACTATCAGGTACTAAGTTCATGATAAATTTTAAGTTCAATTAATCCTATTACTAAATAACTCCCACTTAGATAGACATCCCTCTAATCCTCTAAGTGACCACGTGATCCAAATCAACTAAACCATGTCCGATCATCATGTGAGATGGAGTAGTTTCATTGGTGAACATCACTATGTTGATCATATCTACTATATGATTCATGCTCGACCTTTCGGTCTCCGTGTTCCGAGGCCATATCTGTATATGCTTGGCTCGTCAAGTATAACCTGAGTATTCCGCGTGTGCAACTGTTTTGCACCCGTTGTATTTGAATGTAGAGCCTATCACACCCGGTCATCAGGTGGTGTCTCAGCACGAAGAACTTTCGCAATGGTGCATACTCAGGGAGAACACTTCTTGATAATTAGTGAGAGAAAGCAAGATAAGATGCATAAAAGATAAACATCACATGCAATCAGTATAAGTGATATGATATGGCCATCATCATCTTGTGCTTGTGATCTCCATCTTCGAAGCACCGTCATGATCACCATCGTCACTGGCGCGACACCTTGATCACCATCGTAGCATCATTGTCGTCTCGCCAATCTTATGCTTCCACGACTATCGCTACCGCTTAGTGATAAAGTAAAGCATTACAGTGCAATTGCATTGCATACAATAAAGCGACAACCATATGGCTCCTGCCAGTTGCCGATAACTCGGTTACAAAACATGATCATCTCATACAATAAAATTTAGCATCATGTCTTGACCATATCACATCACAACATGCCCTACAAAAACAAGTTAAACGTCCTCTACTTTGTTGTTGCAAGTTTTATGTGGCTACTACGGGCTTAAGCAAGAACCAATCTTACCTACACATCAAAACCACAACGATAGTTTGTCAAGTTGGTGCTGTTTTAACCTTCGCAAGGACCAGGCGTAGCCACACTTGGTTCAACTAAAGTTGGAGAAACTGACACCCGCCAGCCACCTGTGTGCAAAGCACGTCGGTAGAACCAGTCTCGCGTAAGCGTACGCATAATGTCGGTCTGGGCCGCTTCATCCAACAATACCGCCGAACCAAAGTATGACATGCTGGTAAGCAGTATGACTTATATCGCCCACAACTCACTTGTGTTCTACTCGTGCATATAACATCAACACATAAAACCTAGGCTCGGATGCCACTATTGGGGAACATAGTAATTTCAAAAAAATTCCTACGCACACGCAAGATCATGGTGATGCATAACAATGAGAGGGGAGAGTGTTGTCTAAATACCCTCGTAGACCGATAGCGGAAGCATTATGACAACGCGGTTGATGTAGTCGTACGTCTTCACGGCCCGACCGATCAAGCACCAAAATTACGGCACCTCCGAGTTTTAGCACACGTTCAGCTCGATGACGATCCCCGAACTCCGATCCAGCAAAGTGTCAGGGAAGAGTTCTGTCAGCACGACGGCGTGATGACGATCTTGATGTTCTACCGTCGCAGGGCTTCGCCTAAGCACCGCTACAATATTATCGAGGAGTATGGTGGAAGGGGGCACCACACACGGCTAAGAAAACGATCACGAGGATCAAATTGTGTGTCTAGAGGTGCCCCCTTGCCCCCATATATAAAGGAGCAAGGGGGGGTGCGGCCGGCCCTAGGAGGAGGCGCGCTGGAGGAGTCCTACTCCTACCGGGAGTAGGACTCCCCCCCCTTTCCCTAGTTGGATTAGGACTTGGGGGGAAGGAGGGGAGGGAAGAAAGGAAAGGGGGGGGCGCCGCCCTCCCTCCTTGTCCAATTCGGACTAGGGGGGAGGGGCGTGCGGCAGCCCCTAGGCCTCCTCTCCTCTTCCTCCACTAGGCCCATTAAGGCCCATTAGGTTACCGGGGGGTTCCGGTAACCTCCCGGTACTCCGGTAAAATGCCGATTTCACCCGAAACACTTCCGATGTCCAAACATAGGCTTCCAATATATAAATCTTTATGTCTCGACCATTCCGAGACTCCTCGTCATGTCCATGATCACATCCGGGACTCCGAAAAAACTTCGGTACATCAAAATATATAAACTCATAATGAAACTATCATCGTAACATTAAGCGTGCGGACCCTACGGGTTCGAGAACAATGTAGACATGACCGAGACATGTCTCCGGTCAATAACCAATAGCGGAACCTGGATGCTCATATTGGCTCCCACATATTCTATGAAGATCTTTTATTGGTCAGACCACATAACAACATACTTTGTTCCCTTTGTCATCGGTATGTTACTTGCCCGAGATTCGATCGTCGGTATCTCAATACCTAGTTCAATCTTGTTACCGGCAAGTCTCTTTACTCGTTTCGTAATACATCATCTCGCAAGTAACTCATTAGTTGCAATGCTTGCAAGGCTTATGTGATGTGCATTACCGAGAGGGCCCAGAGATACCTCTCCGACAATCGGAGTGACAAATCCTAATCTCGAAATACGCCAACCCAACATGTACCTTCGGAGACACCTGTAGAGCTCCTTTATAATCACCCAGTTATGTTGTGACATTTGGTAGCACACAAAGTGTTCCTCCGGCAAACGGGAGTTGCATAATCTCATAGTCATAGGAACATGTATAAGTCATGAAGAAAGCAATAGCAACATACTAAACGATCGGGTGCTAAGCTAATGGAATGTGTCATGTCAATCACATCATTCTCCTAATGATGTGATCCCGTTAATCAAATGACAACACATGTCTATGGTTAGGAAACATAACCATCTTTCATTAAAGAGCTAGTCAAGTAGAGGCACACTAGTGACGTTTAGTTTGTCTATGTATTCACACAAGTATTATGTTTTTGGATAATACAATTCTAGCATGAATAATAAACATTTATCATGATATAAGGAAATAAAATAGTAACTTTATTATTGCCTCTAGGGCATATTTCCTTCACGATATGTGTAAATACAACATGGCATCACAACAAAACTCTACAACTCAAGTACTTTATTTAAAGGCTCCGAGAGCCATACATAACATGTTCATACAGGTAGGGGTCACAAGACCCGACACTCAAGTCATACAAGCATACAAGCACATGCGGAAGCAAATAAGTCTGGGTACAGACACTAGAAAGAAAGAAGGCTTGTTTGAAGCCTGTCTATCTACATAGGGCCCTCCATGGCCAGAATCACCACCTAGGTGGCAAGTTACTCATCGATGTCGAGGTCTACGTAAAACCCACCGGTGGGGGCGGTGTCGTTGTCTGAAAAATAGTAATTAAAGAAACATGAGTATAAAGGTACTCAGCAAGTCTTACAACAGATCCTACTATACATGCTTATTCTCAAGAAGGTGGTGGAGTTATTGCAGCAAGCCAGCTTTGACTCTTGGCTAATCTATCCTACGAGACACCACTGTAAAATAGTTTTCGCACACGAGTCCACTAATCACCAACACAATACTGCACCGGGGATCCTCCCTCGTCATCCTACGAGAGGGCCATCCTCGGTACTCACACTTATCTTGAGTCTTTTAGTAGTAACCATTAACTTGTCTATGAACTGTATAGGCAACCAAGTAGTCCTTTACCACGGATGCGGCTATTCAAATAGATGATGTTAACCCTGCAGGGTTGTACTTCTTCATACATGCTCTCACCACTTATCGTCGTTTACACGACATGTACTCGGCAACCTTCAAGCGGAAGCCCAACGAGGGTGTCGGCCACGGCCTGCCTAAACACTCAAGTCTCTAGTCCAGGTTTATCGCCTATCCAGGTTCCATCCGCAGGGAGTCTGGCCAAGGTTTCCACATACGGCCCCGAACGATGTGAACAGGGTTCCCGAGACACCAAACGGGTGACTCGGTACACCGTGCCACGGTGTATCTACCGCATCATAGCCCACCCATAGGGTCAGCGCTACGCATAGCCGCCAACACCTAACCTACAAACACCAGAAACTAGTTGCAACTCCTGGACAGAGTACTAGAGTGGTTAAGAAGCCGAGAGGGTCAATTAAGGATCCCAATGCATGGTAGTAACTGATTCTTAAATCACACATACAGATCTCAGTTCTTAGGGATGGCCTCAATGAAACAACCCACCACGTACTCCTACATGGCCTCTCATCAATACCTTTACCAAAACATGTTCAACACATCCCTCACAATACCGACGTAATCATTTCACTCTAGCCCATCACCCAGATGAACCAGACCAGACACAACTCTAAGCATACCAGGCATAGCAAGGTAGGAAACACATACATGGCTCAATCAACTACTACACATGCTAGTGGGTTTCATCTAGTTACTGTGGGAATGACAGGTCATGCAAAGGATAAGGGTTCAACTACCGTAGCACACAGCAGTTTGAAACATTGTTATCTTAATGCAGTAAATGAGAGCAGAGGCGAGAACATGGAATTGCATCGATATGATCAATGGGGCTGCTTGCCTGATGGAGTAGTAGTAGTAGTAGGGTACTGCCCTTCAGTTGGATACTCGGAGATATCCTCGGAGGAAGAACCTACCACGAAAGACACCACAGAACACAATCATCACATGGCAATATGCAACAATATGATGCATGCTATGACATGGCAATATGAGGTGTCCTGCCTAATGCAATGTGAAACAAGTTGGTTTGGGTCCATTTGAATCAAAGATTCAAATGGAAGCTTATGTTCCTAAGCATTATAAGTGCATTATCTTGTTTCACCTAAACAGCAAGGTTAAAGTGTTTTGTCATGCATGAAACCATTACATATGGAAATATTGAATTTTTCTGATCAAATTTCATATATAAATCTTTGCATTTGGAGTTACAGATTAAAATTTATGAATTTTTGAAGTTTGTAATATTTTCTAGAATTTCTTGTATAAGAATGATTCCAGTAATTGAGTTATTGCGTCAGCATTGCGTCAGGGTGACATCAGTGGTCAACGGGGCCGGTCCAGGTCAAACCTGACCAGTGGGACCCGCGTGTCAGTAGTCAATTAACTAACTAATTTTGATTAGTGCTAATCTAAGTTAATTAGCAGGGCGGTCCCACGTGTCATAGACTCAGGGGAAGTCAACCTGGGCCCACACGGGGTCAAATAGGGTAAAACTCGCCGGCGTTTAGCCACCGGTGAGGCCAGACACGGCGGAGTGATGCAGGTTTCATCCTCGGCGACCAAAACGACGGCGGAGAGCATCTACGCATAGCTGGGAGCAAGCAGCATCGAGTGGTGGCAGTTGGTGGAGCTGGGGTGGCCGGAAACGTCGCCGACGACGACCTTGGCGGTCGCCGGAGTTCAGGCAAGGTCGAAACTGAGGCTACGGGGCACGGCGAGGCGCGTGGAGTGGTGCTACGGGCTCCTGCGAGTGCGGTGAGTGCGTTGGTCACAAAGGTGTGGCCGGTGGGTGGCCAGAGTCACGTCGGCGATGAGCTCGGTGGCGGCGGGTGCTCGGGTGTGCGTGGTGCGGTGCACACGGTGCAGGAGGAAGTTAATGGAGAGGGGGAGGAGGTAGCTGGGCTCACAGCGATCACAACGAGGCAGACGGAGAGGTCGGGGACGAGCTGGTGCTGCGGTGAAGGTGAAGGGGATCTTCGGCGGCCGGAGTTGGGGAAGACGGGGTCGGGGTGACTCCAGAGCGGGCGAGCGCTCGGGGCTCGTCCTGCTCGACGTAGTCGATGACGGCGGAGCTCGTGGACACGGTGGCGCGGCGCGAGGACGACGGAGGGCGCGACTACGTCGACGGTGCGGCGGCAGGGGCGTCGGCCATGGTGGGAGAGGGCGAGGGAGAGAGGAAGGGGGAGAATGAGTGTGTCCAGGCGGTCGGGGCGACGACGTGGGGCTCTCCCAAGGTCCCACGGGCGCGAGTGGCAAGCAGGTGGCGCGGTGGCGAGCTCTCGCGCGCCGGTGTCACCTCCCTGCCTGCCTGGCGGGGACGAAGCAGCTGGCTGGCACGGGCCAGCACAGTGCTGGGCCGCCAGGTGGGCCGGCTGGTGGCTTGCCAGGTTAGTTTCCTTTCTCTCTTTTTCTATTTTCTATTTATTCTGTTTTGTGTTTTGAAATAGTAAAATGTCACAACCCCAGTTCAGGCCTTGCCTGCCTTTGCATTAGCCTCCATGCATCATGTCTAAATTCTATTAATTTTGAAATGGGGACTGATAAACCCTAGCAGCAAGTGAAATACAACTAGGGTCAAATTAAATCTTTTCCATCTACCCAAAATGGCTTTTAGAAAAGTTCATCAATTTTGGAATGGGTGAAAACTTCTTCCAAAAATGATGCACACATTTCTAGGACATTTCTGGATTTTGGAGTTAATTCATATGTATTTGCATTTGGACAATTAAATGCTATATAATATATTAAATGTCCAAATAATTCTGAACTTAAGTGAGGGCCGTTGGAAATATTCCATACAGAGCCCACATTTATTTTCAGGGTTTTAGAAAATGCCTTAGCATTTTAATTAAGTCAAAACAATTACAGAAAAATAGAAAACAAAAACTAAATAAAAGAGAGAGAGAGAAGGAACAAACCTGGGCCTCCCCTGTGCTAGGCCCAACCACCTGGCAGCCCAGCCACCTGGCTGGCCCACCGAGGGCAGGGGCGTCTTCTTCCTCCTGCCAGAAGGCAGAGGAGAAGACAGCCACGACGCCGCGGCATGCCACGCCGGCAGCTGCCTGCCTGGCTGCCCCCTCGTCGCCATGGACTCCCTCTGCGATGCCACGCTACCCCCTAGACCCCTTGACGCTCTCGCTCTCTCCCTGCCTCGCTCTCTCTCGCTCTCTCTCCCAAAGCCGAGCGGAGCCATCGCCGCCTCTCGTCGTTTCCGTGTCCACCGCCTCTCCCTCGCTTCCTCGACCAGTGCAGGCGCTCCGCCACATCGTCCCCGACATCTCTGCCAAGTCAAGCAAGCCGAGACGCACCGCAGCACCGCCATCGCCGTCTTCTTCAACCTCAGTCCGCCGAGATCGCCGACGACCGTGCGCCCGCTCCGTTGCTTCCCCGAGCTCCCCAAGACCACCGCTGCACTCCCCGTGAGCTTCTCCTTCGATCCCCACTTCCCCCCTGCTTGTTTGCGCCGTGTAGTCGCTGCCCTCTTCGAGCCCGAGAGCATCTCGCCGCCGGCCATGGCGTAGCCGTGGCCACACCCGCGCAAGCTCGCAACCAAGCACTTCACCGCACTCGCTGTGTCCCCAGGAGCCCGCAGCACCCCTCCGCACCTCCTGCTGTGCCTCCTAGCGACGACCCCGAGCTCGCCCGAGCTCCGGCAGCCACCAACATCGTCGTCGGCGTCTTTTCCGGCCACCCCAGGCCCGGCTACTGCCACCAAGCGACGCGCTACAACGCCAGCTACCCGTAGAGACCAACCGCGGCTCAAACCGCGGTCTGTATGCGAAACCCGGGCAACTCTGGCGAGTTGCCGCCAAGGTTTTGGTCGCCACCGGCTGAACTCTGGTGACTCCGACGTGGCACACTTAGTTAACACTAATGACGCCATTAGCTAATCACTGTGCCACCCACGGATGGGCCCCATGCGCTAATTAACCCCAGGATTTATTCCCTGTTTAACTTAGACTAAACCACCGGGCCCACACGTCAGGTTGACTTTGCTGACATGGCCTTTGACCGGCCCCACCTGTCATTGACTCGAGCCAGCACCGTGTCACTGACCAGTAGGCCCCACTGGTCAGGTTTGACCTGGCCAGCCACAGTTGACCTGATGACGTCACACCGACATCATGCTGACGCAGTAATAGGCATTTCTGGATTTATTCTTATTCAGGAAATTTCAGAAAATACCCAAAACTTGTAAAATTCATAGAAATTCAACCGTAACTCGGAATGAAATAAATTATATATGAAAAATTATCAGAAAAACTCAAGGAATCTGTTTATGGCATTTTTATGAATGTTTGAACAATGTTTGTCCTCTGTTTTGGACAAAACAAATAAATGGCATTTAACTAATCATATATGGAGTTTGAATTGGAATCTTGTATTCAAACCAACTTCATTTAATTGTGTTGCTAGTTGCATTAGCTCAATCAACAACATATTGCCATGTCATTATCATGCATCATGTTGTGCATTGCATTGATTGTGTTCCTTCTCTATTGCCGGTGATTGTCCCCTCTCGGTAGACGCTGCTCCGACGCTGTGATCGTTGACACTGATGAAGACTCAATGTTATCTTCAAAAGTGCCAGGCAAGCACAACCCCCTTGTTCATTTCGATACAAGCCCACTCTCTCGCACCTGCTCTCTTTTACTGCATTAGGATAACAACAATTCATCTGTTACTTGTTGCGGTAGTTGAACCCCTTATCCTCTGCATGACCTGTCATTGCCACAGTAAATAGATGAAACCCACTAGCATGAGTAGGAGTTGTTTGAGCCCTGATGTGCCTACTCATTCATGCTTGTTTGTCATGCCTGCTATTGCATAAAGTTGTGTCGGGTCTGATTCATCGGGAATGAATTGGAATGGTGATGAACATGTCCTACCGGTGAGAGCTAAGTGTGTGAACACGATTTGGTAAAGGTAGCGGTGAGAGGCCATGTAGGAGTACATGGTGGGTTGTCTCATTGAAACCGTCCTCAGGAACTGAGTTCTGTGTCTGTGATCCATGAACAGCTACTACCACTCATTGGGATCCTTAATTGACCCTCTCGGCTTCTTAATCACCCTAGTACTCTGTCCAGGAGTTGCAACTAGTTTCTGGTGTTTCTAGGTTATGTGTTGGCGGCCGTGTGTAGCGCTGACCCTAGGGGTGGGCTATGTTGCGGTAGATACACTGTGGCACGGTGTACCGGGCGCCCGTTTGGTGTCTGGGGAACCCTGTTCACATCGTTCGGGGCCGTATGTGGAAACCTCGGCCGGACTCCCTGCGGATGGAACCTGGATAGGCGATAAACCTGGACTAGAGACTTAAGTGTTTAGGTAGGCCGTGGCTGACACCCTCGCCAGGCTTCCGCTTGAAGGTTGCCGGGATACATGACGTGTATATGGTGGTAAGTGGTGGGAGCGTGTGTGAAGAAGTACACCCCTGCAGGGTTATCATTATCTATTCTAATAGCCGGATTCCTCGGATATGTAAACTTGGACCCCTTGCATAGTTCATAGACAAGTGAAAGTGGATACTCTAAAACTCGCAAGATAAGTGTGAGTGCTATGGATGGCGTTCTCGCAGGGAGACGAGAGCGGTTCCATAGTGGTGTATTGATATGGTGAATTTTTGGACTCGTGTGCGCCACCTCAAAAGAGTTGCTTGCAGTCGTAGTTCAGGTTAGCCACTGAGTCAAAGCTGGCTTGCTGCAGTTAAACTCCACCACCCCCCCCCTTTGTTGATACCGATGCATATGTAGCTAGTTCTGATGTAAGTCTTGCTGAGTACTTTTGTACTCACGTTTGCTTAATTTATGTTTTGCAGAGAGAGAGACTTCCCTCTCGCTAGTAGTTCCGCATGGACTTCGACGTTTAGCTTGATACCTCAGCTATGATCTTGTGCCCTTGGCAGGATCTGGTAGATAGTCAGGCTTCTCAGCCTTCTTCATTTGTAGTTGTCTGTACTCAGACAAGTTAAGCTTCCGCATGTGCTTGTTGCTTGTATGCTCTGTGTGTTGGGTCATAAGACCCATGTTTGTAATATCTCGCTCCTCGGAGCCTAATGAATAAATACTTTGAGTCGTAGAGTTATGTTGTGATGCCATGTTGTATTTACACATATCGAGCATATTGTGTGTATGATTGAAATGCTTGGTATGTGTGGGATCCGACAATCTAGTTGTTTACCCTTGGCAGCCTCTCTTATGGGGAAATGTAGTCCAGTGCTTCCTTGAGCCATAGTAGTCCGCTACAGCCCGGTTCACCGGAGTCCTGCTAGCCCAGCACTACTGCTCAGATCACTTGACTGGCCGGCATGTGTTCCACTTCGTTCCTGTGTCTGTCCCTTCGGGGAAATGTCACGCGGTGACATCTGGAGTCCTGCCTAGCCTGCTACAGCCCGGGTTCCCAGAGTCCTGTTAGCCCAATGCTACAGCCCGGATTCACACGCTGCTGACCGACATGCTCGATGTGATTCATGTATGCCTGTCCCCATAGGTTAGTGCCGCTTTGGGTTCACGACTAGCCATGTCGGCCCGGGTTCTCTGTCATATGGATGCTAGCGACATTATCATATACGTGAGCCAAAAGGCGCAAATGGTCCCGGGCCATGGTAAGGCGACACCCGTGGGAATACCGTGCGTGAGGCCGCAAAGTGATATGAGGTGTTACCGGCTAGATCGATGTGACTTGGAATCGGGGTCCTGACATAAAAATACTATTTCATTTAGGAAAACCCTGAAAATATTCGGAGGCACATTTGAAAATATCCTCAACAGCCTAAAATTACTTTCAGGATTATTTGGGCATTTTAAAATATTTATAAGATTTAAATTGCCCAAATGCAATTAGTAATGAATTAATCCAATGACCTTATGATGTCATAGACAAGTGTGCACCATTTTTGTCAAAGGTTTTAACCCAAAACAAAAAGGGTGGACTTTTTAGAAGGGCATTTCAGGTTCATTGAAAATGTGTTTAGTAAACCCTAGTTGTTCCAGGGGGTGCTGGGGGTTCTGTCATCCCCATTTCAGTTTTCTGAGAAAATAAACATGATGCAACACTCTAATGCATGAACTAGCTAGGGTGTGACAACTCACCCCCACTCAAAAGAATCTCGTCCCGAGATTTAGGATCCGTTGGGAAGAAGGTTGGGTACTCGAGTCGAAGTCGATCCTCCCTTTCCCAAGTGGCTTCTTTTTCAAAGTGGTGTGACCATTGAACCTTGAGAAACTTGATGTTATGGCATCGAGTGGTACGCTCAGCTTGATCAAGGATACGAACGGGATATTCCCAATATGTGAGATTATCTTGTAGATCAAGCGTTTCGTGGTCCACTCCACGGATAGGATCCGCGAAGCAACGCCTGAGTTGAGAAACGTGGAAGACATCGTGAACTCTAGAAAGATGCGGAGGTAGTTCCAATTGGTAGGCAACTTCTCCTCGTTTGGCAAGAATGCGAAAGGGTCCAATGTAACGAGGAGCCAAGTTGCCTTTGATACCGAAACTTTGGCTTCCCTTTAACGGAGTAACCCGAAGGTAGGCCTTCTCGCTGACTTCATAAGTCATGAGCTTATGTTTACGGTCATATTGGCTCTTTTGACGAGATTGAGCTATTTTCGATTTCTCACGAATAACGCGAACCTGTTCTTCTACTTCCTGAATCATATCCGGGCCAAAGAGTTGTCTTTCCCCGGTTTCTGACCAGTTAAGAGGCGTTCGACATTTCCGTCCATAGAGAACTTCGAAAGGAGCTTTGCCCAAGCTAGCTTGATAACTATTGTTATAAGCAAACTCCACGAATGGAAGGCATTTCTCCCAATCCATTCCGAATGAGATGACAGAAGGTCGGAGCATATCCTCCAGAACTTGATTTACTTGCTCTACTTGACCACTTGATTGGGGGTGGAAGGCGGTGCTAAAAGAGAGATGAGTTCCCATAGCATTTTGGAAACTTTCCCAAAATCGAGAGGTGAAGAGACTCCCACGGTCTGAGTTAATTTCCAATGGGACACCATGAAGAGACACTATTCTGGAGATGTATAGGTCAGCTAGCTGGCTAGCGGTGATACTCTCACGAACAGGTAGGAAGTGGGCTACTTTGGAAAGACGGTCGATCACGACGAAGATAGCATTATTCCCTCTCTTGGTCCTGGGAAACCTAGTAATGAAATCTATACTGATTTTATCCCATTTCCATTCGGGAATAGCCAAAGGTTGAAGGGTGCCAGCAGACCGTTGATGCTCTGCTTTAACACGACGACAAACGTCGCAGTTAGCAATGTATTGAGCAATTTCTCTCTTCATCCTAGTCCACCAAAACCTCTGGCGTAGGTCTTGATACATCTTAGTACTACCGGGATGAATGGTGAGAGGGGATTCATGAGCTTCCTTAAGGACCAGTTGTCGTAATTGTTGTTTCTTGGGAACCACCAGGTGGTTCTCAAAGAAGACAACACCTTGATCGTTCACAGAGAAACACGTAGCAGCTCCGCTAGCAATGTTCTGCTTGATCCGAGATATTCCCTTGTCATACCGCTGGGCGGTTATGATCTGATCCATAAGGGTCGGTTTCACCACCATGGTAGATAGGAATCCTTGAGGAACAATGTGAAGGTTAAGCTTACAAAATTCCTCATGGAGAAGTGGTTGACCTTGTTGTAACATCAAGTTGTTACAATAAGATTTACAACTTAGCGCATCAGCCATGACATTGGCTTTGCCCGGGGTGTAAGTTATCCCTAATTCGTAACCCTGAGATCAACTCGACCCAGCGTCTTTGCCTGAGATTCAAATCCGGTTGGGTGAAGATATATTTCAAACTTTGGTGATCAGTGAAGATCTCGCAACGATTACCGAGAAGGTAATGTCGCCAAGTTTTAAGTGCATGGACTACAGCTGCAAGCTCTAGATCATGTGTGGGATAGTTTTCCTCATGTGGATGTAATTTCCGTGAAGCATAGGCAATTACCTGACGATCTTGCATGAGTATGCAACCTAGTCCTTGTCGCGAGGCGTCGCAATAGATAATAAAGTCCTTGGAGAAATCTGGTGGTACCAGTACGGGAGCAGATGTCAGGCGTCTTTTCAGTTCCTGAAAGCTGAACTCACACTGTGGGGTCCACTCGAACCTTTTATCCTTCTTGAGGAGTTCAGTTAGAGGTTTAGCAACCTTGGAGAAAATCTCGACGAAGCGGTGACAATAACTCGCTAAGCCAAGGAAGCTCCGTACTTGCTTGACCATCTCAGGTGGAGTCCAATCAAGGACAGCTTGAACTCGCTCGGGATTGACAGCAATACCCTTACCAGAGATTACATGTCCTAGATAGGTCACTTCTGGCAACCAAAATTCACACTTGGAGAATTTGGCATAAAGGCGATGCTCTCGAAGTTTCGTCAATACCAGCCTTAGATGTTCGACATGTTCTTCCTCGCTCTTGGAGTAGATGAGTATATCATCGAGGTATACCACGACGAATTTATCCAAATACTCCATGAAGACCGAGTTCATTAACCATGAGAAGGTGGCTGGGGCATTGGTTAAACCGAAGGACATAACGGTGTACTCGTATTGGCCATAGCGAGTAACAAAGGCCGTTTTGGGAATGTCCCTGTTTTATATTTTGATTTGATGATAGCCCAACCTCAAATCCATCTTGGAAAAGACTGAGGATCCAGCGAGCTGGTCATACAGATTGTTGATCCTGGGGAGCGGATACTTGTTCTTGATAGTGACCAAGTTGACAGGTCGGTAATCAACAACCATCTAATCCGTTCCATCCTTCTTCTTGACAAAGAGGACGGGGCAAGCCCAAGGAGAAGAACTAGGACGGATGAAACCCTTTTTCAAGGACTCATTGAGTTGGGTTTTAAGCTCAGCTAGTTCTAAGGGTGCCATCTTATAGGGTCTTCTAGAAATTGGGACGATCCCTGGAACAAGGTCTATCACGAACTCGACATCCCTGTCGAGTGGAACACCTGGCAGTTCTTCTGGGAAGACATCTGGGAAGTCTCGAACTACCGGAATATCTTCAAGGTCTGGAAGGGGGTTGGCATTTAGGGAGTAAAGCTGGTGCTTGGCCATTCGAGTTAAGACATTGACTGTCTTGCCCGATGGGTGAGTAAGTTGAACAATTCTAGTAGAGCAATCAATCTTAGCATAATGGGCTGACATCCAGTCCATACCCAAGATGATGTTTATGTCCGAGGACTTGAGAGCTATTAAGGATGCAAGGAAGACAAGTCTATCGACAAGGATTTCATTCCCATGGCTTACTCTAGAAGTTTGCCATTTGGAACTCGGAGTTTGAATTACCATGGAAGTGGGCATGTCACAGAATGTCGTGTTATGCAATCGAGCATAGCTCTCAGATATGAATGAATGAGATGCTCCAGTATCAAAAAGAACAGATGCCGGATGGCAATTAACAAGGAGCGTACCAAGGACGATGTTAGGATCATCATGAGCCTCCTCAACTGAGACATAGTTGACATGGCCACGTGTAGTGGTGGCTCGCTTGGCGTAGAATGTCTTTCCTGCTGGCTTACCACGGCCAACAGACTTTCCAGACTGGTTGGGGTTGTTGTTCTGGGGACACTCTCGACTATAGTGACCCGGCTCTCCACACATGAAACATGTCACAACATTGGGGCATGGAGCAGCATTAGCAGCGGGGCCACCATAGGACTTAGGCGGTGCAAACTGCTGGTTGGGGCGAGGCGCCTCAAAGGATGGCCTCGGAATGAACCTGGGTGGCAGCACTGTGCTTGGAATCCACACCCGGCGCTTCTGAGATCCAGAGCCGGATGAGGAGCCAAAATCACGGGAGTGCTTGCGTGAAGTGTCATAGTCAGTCTGGCATGTCTCAGCACTGATGGCTTTATGGACCAACTTCTGAAAAGAGGTGCACTCTGTAACACCCCGGATGTTATTTACCTAATATGTAATCCAACTCTTGCCGTTTTCGGCGTTAAGTTATTTTATTTTCTCGGGCTCGGGTTTTTGTATCCATGTATTGTTGTAGTTGTCATGCATCTCATATCATTTCATCATGTGCATTGCATTTGCATACGTGTTCGTCTCATGCATTCGAGCATTTTCCCCGTTGTCCATTTTGCATTCCGGCGCTCCGTTCTCCTCCGGTGGTCATTTCTACCTTTCTTTCGTGTGTGGGGATTAAACATTTCCGGATTGGACCGAGACTTGCCAAGCGGCCTTGGTTTACTACCGGTAGACCGCCTGTCAAGTTTCGTACCATTTGGACTTCGTTTGATGCTCCAACGGTTAACCGAGGGACCGAAAAGGCCTCGTGAGTGTTGCAGCCCAACACCCTTCCAGTTTGGCCCAAAACCCACCAAAACCTTCTCCATCATCTAGAGCGTTCGATCACGATCGCGTGGCCGAAAACCGCACCTCATTTGGACACTCCTAGCTCCCTCTAAGCCTATAAATACCTCCCCCATTCGAAATCACGGGTGAAACCCTAGTCGCCTCCCACCTCTCACCGCCGGACGCGTCCGCTCGGGCCGGACACGTCCGACCCAGCCGCCGCCGCCACGTGTCCGCCTCCTATTCGCCGCGCCACCGCCCCACTTCGTCGCCGCCGCCGGCCCGGGAGACCCGGATCGGGCCCCCGAGGCCCACTTCGCCACCGCCGCCGCCCGGTGCCTCTTCCTCCTGAGGCCTGCCGCCTCTCCGCCACGCCGCCGCATGCAGGCGCCGGTCTTCGTCGCCGGCGAGCTCCACCAGACCGGCCCTGCCTGCTCCGGCCGTCGCCAGGCGCCGGCGACCCGCGCCGCGGACGCCACCGCCACCACCGTCCTCGCCCGCGGCCGGCGAGCCCTTCCCCTCCACCGGCGAGCTCCGGCAGCCGCTTCCTCGACGGACTCCGGCGAGGCCCCCGGTGAACCTCGATCCATGCGCCGGATCCAGATCTGGAAATTAGGGTTGACCTAATTTTTTTCCCTAAGTCTGCATATTATATTGCCATGTTCATCGCATCGTAACTTTGCATCCGTAGATGCGTTTTGGGCATATAGCATATCAAAATGTCCGTCTCAGAGAGCACATCATTTTATCTCATTGCATCATTTTCATTTGAGTTCATCTTGATGCCCGAAATGCTGTTGGAAGAGTGATATTTGAGATAATTGTCAGATCTGCTGCTGCAAATAGCTATTTGTCATTTTTGCCATGATTATTGTGTGCATGATATGCCCCTGAGCTCTACATGTGTTTTGTTATATGCTTTGCCATCTTTCCAGAGGTGCTATACATGTATTTTTGTGATGTGTGTGGTGACTAGCACAAGCTTGCAAAGTGGTGCATTCGTTAATGCTGATTTCAGAGACTTAGCAATTCCACTAAGTCCTTGATCTGTTTTTATCAATATGCCATATGTTCATGTTGTTTCCTAGTGATCCGTGCCTCTTTTGAGGATGATCAGTAAAGATGATTTGTTAATCTTGTAGTCCTCTATCCATCCATGTCTTTGTTTGCATTTATGGAGCACCCTAGATTGAGTCAATCGAGCTCTACTTTTGCTATTTCGTGAATCTGGGCAGATTGTCTACTTGTTAGCGATTTTGCCGAGGATGTTGTAGTTGATCCGTGCATGCTATGTTATTGTTCTTGCCATATCTAGCTTGTATAATGTGTTTTCTTGATGGGTGCATGCTTAGATTGTCATGCCTTGCTCTGTAGTGATTGCATCGAGCTCGTAAACATGCCTACTTGATATCTGATTTGCATGCTCCAGTTTTTTCTCTAAGTCTGAAATCTGTTTATCAATTGCACTTTTGCCATGCTTGTTTGAACCTGTTAATGAATGAATTGGCCGTAGCTCAGTGTTAATCTTTTGTTAAGCTTCATGAATGGATCCCTGCCATGAATTTTGTTGCCATGTTTGGGTGCTGTAGCATGTTTAGCTTGTTGCATTTAGATGGCTACTTGCGGTATATCGTAGACCGGTGCCATATTTGAATTGCTTGCCATTTCCAAACCGTGTCTCCGATTCCGGCGTTCTTTATATCTTTTTCAAGCGAAATCATCTCACCTTTCCAGTGGCACAGTTGGATTACCAAGTTGAGGCCAGGTTCATTCATTCCTTGTCAAATCTTGCATATGCATCACATATCGCATCCCACCTAGCATACCATGTTTGCATCATGTTGTTTGAGCTTTGCACATGGTTGATTGTGTCCTTTTGCTTGTTTGTCTTGTTTGGGTAGAGCCGCGAGACGAGTTCGCTAACGAGGAGCCCGTTGAGTTTTCTTTTGAGGATCCAGTCAACTCTGATAACTTTGCAGGCAAGATGATCATACCCTCGAAATCACTTCTATCTTTGCTTTGCTAGATGCTCGCTCTTTTGCTATGCCTATGCTACGATGCCTACCACTTGCTTCATGCCTCCCAAATTGCCATGTCAAACCATTTCCTAGCAAACCATTGATTGGCTATGTTACCGCTTTGCTCAGCCCCTCTTATAGCGTTGCTAGTTGCAGGTGAAGATCGGAGACCGTTCCTTGTTGGAACATTATTTTCTTGTTGGGATATCATTATATTATCTTGTTATCTTAATGCATCTATATACTTGGTAAAGGGTGGAAGGCTCGGCCTTTTGCCTAGTGTTTTGTTCCACTCTTGCCGCCCTAGTTTCCGTCATATCGGTGTTATGTTCCCGGATTCTGCGTTCCTTACGCGGTTGGGTGATAATGGGAACCCCTTGACAGTTCGCCTTGAATAAAGCTTTTCCAGCAATGCCCAACCTTGGTTTTACCATTTGCCACCTAGCCTCTTTTTCCCTTGGGTTTCCGGAGCCCAAGGGTCATCTTATTAAAAAACCCCGGACCAGTGCTCCTTTGAGTGTTGGTCCACCTCGTCAGCTGCCGGTGGCCACCAGGTGCAACTCTGGGCTGGCCTACCGGAAGTTTGGACAATCTGAGTGTGCCCTGAGAATGAGATATGTGCAGGTCCTATCGGGATTTGTCGGCACATTCGAGCAGTGTTGCTGGATTTGTTTTAACTTGTCGAAGTGTCTTGTAGAACCGGGATACCGAGTCTGATCAAAATGTCTCGGGAGAAGGTATATCCTTCGTTGACCGTGAGAGCTTGTCATGGGCTAAGTTGGGAATCCCCTGCAGGGATTTGAACTTTCGAAAGTTGTGCCCGCGGTTATGGGCAGATGGGAATTTGTTAATGTCCGGTTGTAGATAACTTGAACCTTAACTTAATTAAAATGAATCAATTGTGTGTGTTACCATGATGGTCTCTTCTCGGTGGAGTCCGGGAAGTGAACACGGTGTTGGAGTAATGTTTGCCGCAGGTTGTTCTCTAGTTATTCGATCGCGCTTTGCCTTCTCTTCTCGCTCTCATTTGCGAATAGGTTAGCCACCATATATGCTAGTCGCTTGCTGCAGCTCCACTTATTACCTTGCCTTACCTATAAGCTTAAATAGACTTGATCACGAGGGTGCGAGATTTCTGAGTCCCTGTGGCTCACAGTTTACTTCCAAACCAGATGCAGGGCCTGATGACTCCGTTCCAGATGACGTGCTTGAGCTCAAGTGGGAGTTCGACGAGGACTCACGCTGTTACTATGTGTCTTTCCCTGATGATCAGTAGTGGTGCCCAGTTGGGGCGATCGGGACCGTGTCGCATGTTGGGTTGATCTTTTATTTTGGCACCGTAGTCGGGCCATGAGTGATTGGATGATGTAATGCTATTTATGTACTTTGTTTGACGTGGTGAGTGTAACTATGTTCCTTCCCCTTTTATTATTTATATTACACGGGATGTTGTGAAGATTGCCTAACTTGCGACATTGCTTTCAATGCGGTTATGCCTCTAAGTCGTGCTTCGACACGTAGGAGATATAGCCGCATCGAGGGCGTTATACACTCGTGCAGACGAAGATCGTGGTGAAGCTCAGGGCTAAGTCCCTTGTGGAACCTTGCCTGCTTCTTAGCTCCGGTGGATACTTCTTCAGGAGCATAACGTGCCAGATTTCCAAACTCACGACTATAAGCATCCACAGTCAGTCTGCCTCGGGTGAAATTGCAGAACTCTTCCCTCTTACGATCCATGAGACCTTCCGAGATGTGATGCTCACGGAAAGCCTCACTGAATTCAGCCCAAGTAGTGATTTGGCCGACCGGGCGCATAGCCTCAAAGTTTTCCCACCAAAGGCTAGCAGGGCCTTCAAGGTGATAGGCAACATAGGTAACCTTATCGGCTTCGGCTACATTGGCAGAACGTAGCTTGTGGGTGATGCTGCGAAGCCAGTCATCCGCGTCGAGGGGCTCGACGGAATGATTAAACTTAGGTGGATACAACTTGATAAAGTCATTGATTGACACCAAGTCGTTTCGCTGATGACGTGCAGTGTTCTGCTTAATCCGCTCCAGCAAGCGGTTAGTCTCACACTTGTTTCTTTCTGCCTCCAGCATAACTTCGGCCAGAGAAGGCGGGTGAGGCAGATTCTCACCCCTAGCTGCACTGGCTTCCCCCTGCTCCGGGGTAGCAGGGTTGCTGCGGGTGTTGACCATCCTAGGAAAAACAAGACAATGGTTTAGACAAGGATGGCACAATCTTGGCAAGGAAGTGCAGAATGTAATGGATAATATGGAATGCTGAGATGTTCATTGCACGACATGGTAATATAGAAATTGCCATATATATACCATTGGTCATACACACCGTACATAGTTTAGTACAAGCCCAGGCTAGAGTACAACTACGGTGAAAGATATTACATCTCATCGGAGGCATTCCAAGCTCCTATACATTATTTTTCTACACCTCCGGAGCGTGATGCACACCAAGTCGTATCCCACGGTCACACAGGACTGTGGAGAATGCAACTATTACAGTACTAGTGAAACTACTACTAGCTCAGAAGGTTCTGTAG
This sequence comes from Triticum dicoccoides, assembly GCF_002162155.2. Taxonomy (NCBI): domain Eukaryota; kingdom Viridiplantae; phylum Streptophyta; class Magnoliopsida; order Poales; family Poaceae; genus Triticum; species Triticum dicoccoides. Next base: position 387,270,445 of record NC_041392.1, on the reverse strand, counting down.
TAATCCTCATAAAAGTCACCACCAAAACCTGGAAGCGGAACATGATCATCTGGGAACAGACGGTCCTATGGAGCTTGCGGACCATAGGGACTCGGATGTGGCCTTGGTCCCACAAACGGTGGCAGACGGGGACCACGAGGAGGGGTGATGCCTCCAACATCATGCCACTCCATACAATCTGGCAATCCAGACCGCACAGGGTACAGGTCTCTCAGGTCCATGTATCCTGCCTGCACAGCAGGTGCAAACCGAGTCAAAGTGGCCCAGTGATCAGCATGAGAGTGGAAAAGCTCCATACGCAAGGCCCAATTTTCGCGGTCCTTATCCTTGAGCATCTTGGTAGTGGTGCGGAGTAGTGACTCCTCATGTGTAGAGTCATAGTACAAAGCCTGATAATACCCCTGTGCTCCAGGGAGTGAGGCTGGCATGTAGCGGAAATCGGTGTTCTGAAGCAAGGCAGTCCTGGCTCGAATGATAGTCATCATTGAGTAGGCTGCATCCTGCACATACATCTCAATAGTGACTCCAAGTCCATAAGAGCAGTGAAGGAGTTCAGTGGCTCCAGGATAAGAGGGATATATCGTGACGGTACAAAGGTACTGGCTCTGGTTGAAGTCTCGGAACTGCTCCTCGACGGTATATTCCAAATACCATCGATAGCCTGTCTCGACCATCACTCGAACCAACATGGCCGTGTGACCGGGTACATCGAGGCACCAGGTCAGACGAACCACTTGGTTCTGAGAACGGGTGGCCATCTGAAAGCACAGAATAATGCAAAGGTATTAGAATTTTCTAGGAGAAATCGAACAACATAACGGATGCAAATGCTCAGAAAAAGATTTGAGACATTCACAATAGTTTGCAAAACCACTCAACAACATAATATCAAGGTTCTGGTTCAACTGGCAACATACTAAAAGTAGTAGAAAGTGTACTGAGGCTTGTAACAACAATCCTATAAGCTACTACAGATTAGTAACACATGAACCTGATAGAGAGAAGAGAGCCTAGTCCTTAACCCACGTAGAATGAGAAGAGAATGACTCAGATCAGAGGGCATAAGGTAAAGGAGTAAAAGAGCCTTACGTTCCCTCCAACAATCAATTCCCCTACATATAACTAAAGCATTTCTAGACTCGACATCGACCAGTTTAGCTCAACGAACCTACAGGCAGTCCGGCTCTGATGCCAACGCTGTCAGGACCCCGATTCCAAGTCACATCGATCTAGCCGGTAACACCTCATATCACTTTGCGGCCTCACGCACGGTATCCCCACGGGTGTCGCCTTACCATGGCCCGGGACCGTTTGCGCCTTTTGGCTCACGTATATGATAGTGTGGCTAGCATCCATATGAGAAAGAACCTGGGCCGACATGGCTAGTCATGAACCCAAAGCGGCACATACCTATGGGGACAGGCATACATGAATCACATCGAGCATGTCGGTCAACAGCGTGTGAATCCGGGCTATAGCACTGGGCTAACAGGACTCTGAGGAAACCAGGCTGTAGCAGGCTAGGCAGGACTCCGGATGTCACCGCATGACATTTCCCCGAAGGGACAAACATAAGAACGAAGTGAAACACATGCCGGCCAGTCAAGTGTCCTGAGCAGTAGTGCTGGGCTAGCAAGACTCCGGTGAACCGTGCTGTAGCGGACTACTATGGCTCAAGGAGCACTAGACTACATTTCCCCATAAGAGAGGCTGCCAAGGATAAACAACTAGATTGTCGGATCCCACACATACCAAGCATTTCAATCATACACACAATATGCTCGATATGTGTAAATACAACATGGCATCACAACAAAACTCTACAACTCAAGTACTTTATTTAAAGGCTCCGGAGAGCCATACATAACATGTTCATACAGGTAGGGGTCACAATACCTGACACTCAAGTCATACAAGCATACAAGCACATGTGGAAGCAAATAAGTCTGGGTACATACACTAGAAAGAAATAAGGCTTGTCGAAGCCTGTCTATCTACATAGGGCCCTCCATGGCCAGAATCACCACCTAGGTGGCAAGTTACTCATCGACGTCGATGTCTACGTAAAACCCATCGGAGGGGGCGGTGTTGTCGTCTGAAAATAGTAATTAAAGCAACACGAGCACAAAGGTACTCAGCAAGTCTTACAACAGATCCTACTATACATGCTTATTCTCAAGAAGGTGGTGGAGTTATTGCAGCAAGCCAACTTTGAATCTTGGCTAAGCTATCCTACGAGACACCACCGTAAAATAGTTTTCGCACACGAGTCCACTAATCACCAACTCAATACTCCACCGGGGATCCTCCTAGTTGTCACACCCTAGCTAGTTCATGCATTAGAGTGTTGCATCATGTTTATTTTCCCAGAAAACTGAAATGGGGATGACAGAACCCCCAGCACCCCCCTGGAACAACTAGGGTTTACTAAAAACTTTTTCAATGAACCTGAAATGGCCTTCTAAAAAGTCCACCCTTTTTGTTTTGGGTTAAAACCTTTTACAAAAATGGTGCACACTTTTCTAGGACATCATAAGGTCATTGGATTAATTCATTACTTATTGCATTTGGGCAATTTAAATCCTATAAATATTTTAAAATGCCCAAATAATCCTGAAAGTAATTTTAGGCTGTTGAGGATATTTTCAAATGTGCCTCTGAATATTTTCAGGGTTTTCCTAAATGAAATAGTAAAAATTGTATGCTTGTCCCCGTAAGTTAGTGCCACTTTGGGTTCACGACTAGTCATGTCGGCCCGGGTTCTTTGTCATATGGATGATAGCGACACTATCATATACGTGAGCCAAAAGGCGCAAACGGTCCCGGGCCAGGTAAGGTGGCACCCGTGGGAATACCGTGCGTGAGGCCGCAAAGTGATATGATGTATTACATGCTAGATCAGTGTGACTTAGGATCGAGGTCCTGATAGCTTTGGTATCAGAGCCTGACTGCCTGTAGGACTACCAAGCGAAACTAGTCGAAGTTGTGTCTTGAAACGCTTTAGTTATGTAAGGGAATTGATTATGGAAGGGAACGTAAGGCTCTTTTTACTCCTTATACCTTATGCCTTCTGATCTGAGTCATCCTCTTCTTTTCTACGGGGATTAAGAATTAGGGCTTCTCATCTATCTATCAGGATGATGTGTTACTAATCCATATACTTATAGGATTGATGGATTCAAGTCTCAGTTCAGTTTCTACGACTTCCGTGTATTCATAGATGGCCTCAGAACCTTGATATTGTGATGCTGAGTGGTCATGCCACTATTTTGCAGGATGTCTCAAATCTTTTTGAGCAATTACGGCCGTTATGCTGTCCGAGTCATCCCAGGTTACTAAATAGTCTGATGCATTTGCAAATCCTTTCTTTCCGTTGTCGATGTCCTTTTGGTCAGAATAAGCACACTAACCGGTGCGTTGAGGTACTCTATTGCCTCGACATATATGTTGGAGCTATTATTATGACCCTAGGTATTTTAGGGAGTCACCTAGTAATCTAGACATGTTTTGTGTTCCGGTGTGATGATTCTGGCCACCATTCTCGAAAGCATCCCGTGATGCCATTTAGTAGTAGGTATTCTATTCCTGGGTTCTTGAACCCGAGATTCACCCTACTTACCTCCTGTTGATAGTGTTTGCTCGTTCCTTTAGGATATTAGTAACCTTGCGACAGTCCTCGAGGTCTGTGGTATTTCTTTCTTCCAAATACCATGAACCATTAATGCAGAAGTTCTTGTAACCAAAATATCACAATCAGAGTACTCTTGAGGAGTTCTCCATTCATAATTGTGATTCTGCCAGTTCTACCTTTCTGCATGGGTTATCTGGAAGAAACATGTTGAATTTAGGTTCGACATATTAATCTATGCATCCACAACTCAGAAAGATATATGTCCTCTTGAGTTTCTGAGTTGTCCCTCTTCATTTGTATTCCGACCATCGCCTATCAATTGATAGTCAGGAGTAATTGTGCATCCGCGTTATCGATGCTTATTACTCTTGTGGTCCGTCAAGCCATTCTATCTCGGAATGACTAGGAGAAACAAACTCCAGTACCTCATCCGTATCCAGGATTGGGTCAAAATAGTTGTGCTCCGCAGATCAAAATGCCAATCCAGCTTTTGATTCTGTTCTACCCTAAAGTATTACCGTCTTATGTCAAGAATGTCATGAGAATTGCACAACCTCTCATGAATTCCTGATATAGTGATACTCCTCGCCATCGTTGTTCATTCCTCGGTTCATGTGTTATCGTAACCGGAATGCCGACAAGTGAATCGTGATGTGTGAAATCAATACTCCTAGCAACTTCGTTGCTTGGTAGTTAAAGGACAATATTCTCATCCTTAGCGTGTTGGTTACTGAACCATCGTTCTGAGATTGAGCATGCTACCTAGTCCTTATTTCTGGTGCACTTTTCGATCAATGAGTTAGGATAGTGTCAATCCTTGCTTATTTGATCATATCGTCTTGCCCTAAAAAGCAAGATTGTTCTCGAGCTTAGTGACATATCGCTGGTTCGTGATTTTCCGTATATCTTCTCGGAAGTATAACCAGGTTGTCACCTGACCACTATGTTGAATTCGTGATCAAGTTGGTTTCTTATAAACCACCTCTTTCTCCAAGAATCTGTGTTGGATACCCCTGAGCTAGTTGGTTAAGCTAAACAACAACTTGGAGAGTTGGAAGATAAAAGCTGGTCTGAGTTAGTTCATGTTAAGGGATATCTCTTGTGTGTGTGTGTGTGTTGAAGAAAGATGATATCTTCATCGATTGGTCCTCATGATCAGTTGTTGGATCTACTGTCTTGTCAAAACTTTGACTTGAGTATGGGCTATCGTCAAGTCAAATCAGAACCAATGATGTTCGTAATGTTGTCTTACTCGTGCTTGATCCCTCGAGCATACACCATTACATCTTTTGGTCTGACCAATGCTATCACCGTGTTCGCATGATGGCGGAAGTCCAGTGATTTGGAAATTCCGATGAGTTGCTGTTGACCCCATCAGCAGCATTTTGTCTCCCCCATGATTCATGTTGAACATCAACCTAGTGTTGAAAACTTTGTAAGAAATGCCTTCATGTTCCGTTCATGAAGCTTATGCCTGGATGAAAGAAGTGACTTTCTCCAAGTTCACGTGCATTAGGTGTAAGTTGCCGCCATGAATTTGAGGAAGGTTTGTTTTGTTTCCCTTGGAATCATCCCAAGTCAGTCATGCATACGTGCGAACTATTCTATGGTTTGGTAGATTAATTACCTCCACTCCATATGTGTTCCTAGCACACCAAGCCACTGATTGATTTGTTCAAGGTGAAGAAGTTCCTTCTTAAGAATCATGACTTATGTTAGGACTTCTCTACCATCGTTAATGGTTCCCCTCCAGAACTCGATAGTGTTTTGTTGTAAGACTACTATGTGGTCATGCTTGTCTGGAACAGCGTGTTCACATGTATGTAGCAGAACCAGCTCATGTTTTGGAGCTTGCTATCGTAGTTCATTTCCTGAGAATCTTGCAACATCATCCCGTCGATTTCTGTTGCAAACTTTCTTTTCCAGGCATGATGTCTAAAATATCTTGTTACCAACCAGATCTGAATCTCAGGCAGATATGATGGTTGGAACATTCCCAAAAATTGCATTCTATTCCCAGCTTGCACCCGCCTTTGTGCCATTTTGCTATGGTCTGCCTTCTCGGTATTTGTCATCCAGGATCATCTTCAAAAGTGGACTTACCTGGGCCCTATCCTTCCTCGATGATAAGCAGAAATCATCCATCGTGTTATCTTTAACAAGGTAGTCCACATCATCCATTCTAGCCTGAGTATGTCATTCCTTTGAACTCCGCCAAACGATCGTTTGTGATTGCCTTAGGCTGGTATAAAGAGTTTCAATGATCTAGATTTCAAAAGTAATTCTTTTCGCCATTTAAGGGAATAACTCTACGAGTCACCTCCCCTAAGGTGCCCCGTTATGGGATCATGGTAATTGTTTCCTCGCCACTTTGAAACCTATGCCCCATCTTACTCAAGCATGGAATTGTTGTCTACCAAAATTGAACATTTGCCATCTGTTCCTCTCAACCCCTCCCTACATGTGCTTTGTGTCTCTGCTCAAAAGATGTTATCATGTCTCATCCCATGAGTTCATCGTGAATTGCTTGATCTTCGAGAAGATCGATTCCTGTAGGGTTTCTTTTTGTCGTCATAGTTGGATGTAGATCTCGAAGGCAAGGATGTCAAGACCAATATGATGCAATGGATCAACATCTTCAAGAAATGCAGTTGGATCATGAAGATCGTGTTAGTCTGTGTCCCCTCTATCTTCTTACCTCACGTCTTGAATCTCGGGACGAGATTCTTGTTTAGTGGGGGTGAGTTGTCACAGCCCTAGCTTAGACCTTGTCTGTCTTTGCATAAGCATCCATGCATGATGTTTAAATTTTATGAAACCTTGAAATGGGGATCGATTAAACCCTAGCACCAGAAAGAATTTAATAGGATGAAATAAAATCTTTTTCAAGAACCCAAAATGCCCTTTAAAAATGTTCATGATTTTCTTTAAAGGTGAAAACCTCTGCCAAAAATCATGAGCATAATTTTTGGCCATTTATGGATTTTTGAATTAACCCATACTATATTTGAATTGGGGCATTTGAATTTTATAAACATTTTAAATGCTCCACATATTCTGAAGTCACTTGAGGGCCTCTGGATTAATCCAGTTAGTGCCCATATTCATGTTCAGAATTTAATAAAATGATTTAGTTCTAAAACTAAATCAAAACAGAGAGGAAATAAATAGAAAACTAAAACAAATGAAAAAGGACAGAATACCTACACGCACTTACCTGGCGCTCACCTGGCAGCCCATCTGGATGGCCCAGCCCACCAGGGGCAGGGAGGTCTTCTTCCTCCAGCCAGTCGGACGCACAGCGCGTGCCCGACGCGCGCACGGCCACCACATGCCACCTCCAGCCTGCCTGCTCGCTCTGCACAGCTCTAGACGACACCACACCCCCCTGACCTCCCTCTCTCGCACCGCAGCCTCTCCCCTCCCCTGGCTCCCTCTCTCTCACTGGTCGAGCGGCACCGTAGCTGCGCTTCATCGCCCTCGTAGCCAGCGGCCCTCCCTCGCTTCCCCGACTGGTCCACGAGCTCTGCGACGTCGTCCTAGACCCCCTCACCGAGCCATGCCCCGCCGGACGCCCTCGAACACCGACCACGCCGTCTTCTTCAACCTCGGTCCGCCGAGATCGACCTCGCCGCCCTGCTCAGCTCCGACCTCCCCCGAGTCCACTTCGACGGCCGTCGCAACCGCCGTGAGCTTCTACGCCGCCTCCCCCTCTTCTTTGCTTTGTTTGCGCCCTCTAACCGCCTCCCCCACCGGAGTCGAGAAGCTCCGCCGCAAGAGCTCGTCGCCGGCATTGCTCCGGCGACCATTTGGTTGGCCAATGTGCCAAATACGCCCGCCGCACCGCATAGTGCCTTGCCTGCGCTTTAGTTCGCACTTTTGCCCGCTGCAGCCGCGCCCCCGTGCATAGCCGAGCTCCGGCCGCCGCCCAAGTGCTCGCCGTCGTCGACTCCGGGCTCCCCACGACCTGCTGCTGCCTCCCCTGGATGCGCGGGAGCACGGGCTCCCTGCTGGTGCCCTTAGCGCGCCCAACTGCTGCCCCTAGCGCCACTCCGGCGAGCCGCCGCCGCTCTGGTTGGTCGCCGTCGGCTAAATACCGGCGGGTTGACCACTTTGACAACCGGTGGTTTAGCCCCGGTTGACCAGGGGATTTGACCCCCTGGGTCTATGACATGCGGGCCCCGTCCGGCTAATTAATCTAGTCTAGGTTTAAATTTAATTAGTTTAACCTAGGTTAGTGCTAATTAAACTAGGTTAGTTTAGTTAGACACTGACACGCGGGACCCACTGGTCAGGTTTGACCTGGACCGTGCCCCATTGACCTCCTGACGTCATGACGATGTCAGGCTGACGCAGTAATCCTTTTCTAGAATTTAAATAAATCTTAAATGATTTATTTATTTCAAAAAATATCCAAAACTTTGAAAAATCATAGAAAATAATCTATAACTCCAATGGAAATAAGTTATATATGAAAAATGATCAGAAAATATGAAGAATCTATTTATGCCATGTTCATGCATGTTTGAGCAAATTAACATCACTGTTTAGGACAAACAATGTAAGTGGCATTTGTTTACTCACATATGTAGTTTGAATTTGAACCTTGGGTTCAAACCAACTTCATCTAATCTGGACTCTAGTTACATTAGCTCAAACACAAGCATATTGCCATGTCATGATCATGCATCCTATTGTTGCATTGCATTGATTGTGTCCTTCTCTGTTTGCCGGTAACCATCCCCTCTCAATAGATGGTGTTTCCGACGACGTGATCGATGACACTAATGAAGAGCTATATTATCTTCAGAAGTGCCAGGCAAGCAAAACCCCCTTGTTCATTCTGATAAAATCCCACTCTCTCGCTCATGCTCTCTTTTACTGCATTAGGACAACAACGATTCAACTGTTACATGATGCGGTAGTTGAACCCCTTTCCTCTGCATGACCTGTCATTGCCACAGTATATAGATGAAACCCACTAGCATGAGTAGGAGTTGTTTGAGCCCTGATGTGCCTACTCATTCATGTTTGTTTGTCATGCCTGCTACTGCTTAGAGTTGAGTCAGGTCTGATTCATCGGGGATGAATTGGAACGGTGATGAACATGTCCTACTGTGTGTGAGCTAAGTGTGTGAACACAATTTGGTAAAGGTAGCGGTGAGAGGCCATGTAGGAGTACATGGTGGGTTGTCTCATTGAAACCGTTCTCAGGAACTGAGTTCTGTGTTTGTGATCCATGAACAGCTACTACCACTCATTGGGATCCTTAATTGACCCTCTCAACTTATTAACTGCCCTAGTCCTCTGTCCAGGAGTTGCAACTAGTTTCTGGTGTTTATAGGATATGTGTTGGCGGTCGTGCGTAGCGCTGACCCTAGGGCTGGGCTATGATGCGGTAGATACACCAGGGCACGGTGTACCAGGCGCCCGTTTGGTGTCTCGGGAACCCTGCACACATCGTTTGGGGCTGTGAGCGAAACTCCGGCCGGATCTCCTCGCGGATGGAACCCGAATAGGCGATAAACCTGGACTGGAGACTTGTGTGGTTAGTTAGGTCGTGGCCGACTCCCTCGCCAGGCTTCCACTTGAAGGTTGCCGAGATACACGACGTGTACATGGTGGTAAGTGGCGAGAGCGTGTGTGAAGAAGTACACCCCTGCAGGGTTAACATCATCTATTCGAACAGCCGTGTCTGCGGTAAAGGACTTCTGGGTTGCCTATAACAGTTCATAGGCAAGTGAAAGTGGATACTCTAAAATGCACAAGATAAGCGTGAGTGCTATGGATGGCGTTCTCGTAGGGAGACGGGAGCGGATCCATAGTGGTATATTGATATGGTGAATATGTGGACTCGTGTGCACCACCTCAAAAGAGTTGCTTGCAGTCGTAGTTCAGGTTAGCCACTGAGTCAAAGCTGGCTTGTTGCAGTCAAACTCCACCACCCCCCTTTGTTGATACCGATGCATATATAGTTATTTCTTATGTAAGTCTTGTTGGGTACATTTGTACTCACGTTTGCTTAATTTATGTTTTGCAGAGAGACTTCAGTCTCGCTGGTAGTTCCACGTGGACTTCCACATTTAGCCTGTTACCTCATCTACGATCTTGTCCCCTCGGCAGGGTCTTGTAGATAGTCAGGCTTCTCAGCCTTCTTCTTTTGTAGTTGTCTGTACTCACACAAGTTAAGCTTCCGCATGTGCTTGTTGCTTCTATGCTCTGTATGTTGGGTCATGAGACCATGTTTGTAATACTTGGCTCCTCGGAGCCTAATGAATAAATACTTTGAGTCGTAGAGTTATGTTGTGATGCCATGTTGTATTTACACATATCGAGCATTATTGTGTGTATGATTGAAATGCTTGATATGTGTGGGATCCGACAACCTAGTTTTTTATCCTTGGTTGCCTCTCTTATGGGGAAATGTAGTCTTGTGCTTCCATGAGCCATAGTAGTCCGCTACAGCCCGGTTCACCGGAGTCCTGCTAGCCCAGCACTACTGCTCCGGAACACTTGACTGGCCGGCATGTGATTCACTTCGTTCCTGTGTTTGTCCCTTCGGGGAAATGTCAAACGGTGACATCCGGAGTCCTGCCTAGCCTGCTACAGCCCGGTTCACCGGAGTCCTGTTAGCCCAGTGCTACAGCCCGGATTCGCACGCTGCTAGCCGACATGCTCAGTGTTGATTCATGTATGCCTCTCCCCGTAAGTTAGTGCCACTTTGGGTTCATGACTAGTCATGTCGGCCCGGGTTCTTTTTCATATGGATGCTAGCGACACTATCATATACGTGAGCCAAAAGGCGCAAATGGTCCCGAGCCAGGTAAGGTGGCACCCGTGGGAATACCGTGCGTGAGGCCGCAAAGTGATATGATGTGTTACATGCTAGATCAGTGTGACTTAGGATCGGGGTCCTGACATACGAGCAGGGCAAGACTTAATAAAAAATGTGTTCATGATATACACCTAGAAACCAAAATCATGCAAGATGAATTATAAAACATGTTGCATCATAAAAACCAATCTTACTTGGTTACGCTACACGTGGGCATTATCTTAATGCTACGCGGTGTTAGTAGTAATACAAGTAAGAGAAAACTAAACAAAATATTCAAGCCACATATTTGGTCCAAAGTCAAATAAAATATGGTATGAAGTGCTCCATTGCTATAAGAGCCTAAACTATTAGCATCGTCATAAATGGATATCACAAACTCACTTTACTTGGGTTATGCTACACACGAGTGTCAACAAAATGATGCTATGTGGAGTTAGTGCTAATACCATGTAAGGTAAAAACATAAACAAAAATGATAGATAAAATATGACTCATGTAATACCATAATTGATCCACAAACCTTTGCTTGGTTATGATGCACACGGGAATTATCTTAGTGCTACGCGGTGTTAGTAGTAATACAAGTAAAACAGAACTTAGTAAAAAATAAGTTCACTCCACATTCACATATGCATACAAAGTTCAAGTAAAATGCATGATAAGGCATGTCTCATGTAGCCCACATAGGCTTTAAATAAACAAAAATATCATAAACAAACTCCATCCGGGTCAAGCTATACATGTGTGTCATATCATTGCACCGCGTTGTTAGTTTTGATATTGTATGAAGTCAAAATCAACAAAACATGGCACATATCACATGCACCATAAAAAGCATTAAGATTGTGTCAGAAAGTTTCAGTCCGCCATTTTCCTGTCATCACTCACGACGCCCAGGAGACGTGGACGACCCCCAGCACCTCTCCCCACTCTCCCTGTGCTCTTTCCCCTCCCTTGTCTCTCTCCCTTGCGCGTAGTCCAAGCACTACCGTCGCGACCGCTCGTCGTTGATGTGGCCACCAGCATCCCCACGCCCAGCCAGATAGCCAAGAGCTCTGCCTCGGATCCGTGGAGCTCTACGCAGATGCACGCGACGCCAGGTGCTCCGTTGCCACGCCATCACCACCGTCTTCATCGCCACGGCCGGCGATCGCCGCTACTCGATTCGCAGCAACTAGGACGCCCAGATCATGCCAACCCCTCCATTCGATCCGTTGTGAGCTGCTGCGTCGATCCCCCCTCTCCCCTGGCTCTTTTCCTCCCGCTAACGCCGTTGCCCGTCGCGACTGAGAGCTTCGCTCCGCCGTACAAGTCGCCGTCGTGGCCGCCGTGACCTAGAGCTGCAACCGAGCACACAACCGTGCTCAGCGCAAAGCCAGAAGCCCAAAACCCCCTCCAGCTGCTCCTACTGTGCATCGCAACACCGAAACCACAGAGACCCAAACTCCGGTCACCGCCGTAAGCTCGTCTCTGGCGAGTACAGCGCACCCCAGCCGCTGCCGACTACTCCGTTGGATGCGTACGAGCTTGAGCTACCTCCTGGTGGTCTCATCATGTCTAGATGCAGCCCCTAGCACCGTCCAACTATGCCTCTGCCGTGCGGAATGGTCGCCGCCAGTGAAACTCCGGCAACTGCCAATGTGGCACACTTAATTATTGCTAATGAACCAACTAATCACCCCTAGAGCCACTGACTAGTGGGCCCCATGCCCTCATTAACTCTGGGAATTATCTGTTGTTTAGTTTAGATTAATCCAGCCGGCCCCACATGTCAGTTTGACCATGCCACATCAACGTTGACCTGGCCCCACATGTCAGCCTCTGTTCCTACCTTGTTACACTGACATGCAGGACCCATAGATCAGGTTTGACCGGGAACGATCGGTTGACCACATGACGTCAGCATGACGTGGTGCTGACGTAGTAATCTGTTTTCTAGATTTTAAATAAATCGATAATGATTTATTTATTATAGAAAATGTTTAAAACTTCGAAAATTTATACAAATTCAACCATAGCTACAAATGAAATAATTTATATATGAAAAATTATCAGAAAAATCAAAAGAATCTTTTTATGGCATTTCCATGCATGTTAGAACAACTTATGGCTTTTGTTTTGGACAAATAAAATAAATGGCATTTGCATATCCACATATGGAGTTTGAATTTGAATCTTAGATTCAAACCAACTTCATTTAAATTGTTGCTAGTTGCATTAGCTCAAACCACAACATATTGCCATGTCATGATCATGCATCATATTGTTGCATTGCATTGATTGTGTTCCTTCTCTGTTGCCGGTATTTGTCCCCTCTAAGTAGACGTGGTTCCGACAATGAGATCGATGACACCGATGAAGAACTATACTATCTTCGGAAGTGCCACACAAGCAAAAGCCCCCCTTGTTCATTCCGATACAATCCCACTCTCTTGCTCTTGCTCTCTTTTACTGCATTAGGACAACAACGATTCATCTGTTACATGACCTGTCATTGCCACAGTAAATAGATGAAACCTACTAGCATGAGTAGGAGTTTTTTGAGCCCTAATGTTCCTACTCATTCATGCTTGTTTGTCATGCCTGCTACTGCTTAGAGTTGAGTCAGGTCTGATTCATTGGGGATGAATTAGAGGTGTCTGAACATGTCCTACTATTGAGAGCTAAGTGTGTGAACACGATTTGGTAAAGATATTGATGAGAGGCCATGTAGGAGTACATGGTGGGTTGTTTCATTGGAACCATCCTTAGGAACTGAGATCTGTATGTGTTATTTAAGATCAGCTACTAACACATTGGGATACTTAATTGCCTCTCTTGACTTATTAACCGCCCCTGTCCTCTGTCCAGGAGTTGCAAGTAGTTTCTGGTGTTTGTAGTATGCTGGAGGTCGTGCGCAACGTTGGTCCGAGGGGTGGGCTATGATGCGGTAGGCACATGGCCCGGTGTACCGATTCACCCGTTTGGTGACCCGAGAACCCTGCACACATCGTTCGGGGCTGTAGTGGGAACCTCAGCCGGACTCCCTGTGGATGGAACCTAAATAGGTGATATACCTGGACTAGGGACTTGTGTGGTTAGTCAGGTCATGGCCGACACCCTCACCAAGCTTCCGCTTGAAGGTTGCCGAGATACATGACGTGTACATGGTGGTAAGTGGCGAGAGTGTGTGTGAAAAATTACACCCCTGTAGGGTTAACATCATCTATTCGAATAGCCACGTCCGCGGTAAAGGACTACTTGGTTGCTTATGCAGTTCATAGACAAGTGAAAGTGGATACTCTAAAATGCGCAAGATAAGCATGAGTGCTATGTATGGCGTTCTCATAGGGAGACAGGAGGGGATCCATAGTGTAATATTGATTTCGTGATTATGTGGACTCGTGTGTGCCACCCCAAAAGAGTTACTTGCATACGTAGTTCAGGATAGCCATTGAGTCAAAGCTTGCTTGCTGTAATTAAACTCCACCATCCCCTTTGTTGATACTGATGCATATGTAGCTAGTTCTGATGTAAGTCTTGCTGGGTACATTTGTACTCATGTTTTTTTAATTTATGTTTTTGCAGAGAGACTTCAGTGTCACTAGTAGTTCCATGTGGACTTCGACGTTTAGCTTGTTACATCAGCTATGATCATGTACCCTTTAGAGGGTCTTGTAGATAGATAGGCTTACTAGCCTTCTCTCTTTTCAAATGTGTGTACTCACACATGTTTATGATTCCGCTTGTGCTTGTTGCTTGTTTGACTTTAATGCTGGGTCATCAGACCCATGTTTGTAATATCTGGCTCTTCGGAGCCTAATGAGTAAATACTTTGAGTCATAGAGTTTTGTTGTGATGCCATGTTCTATTTGCACATATCGAGCATATTGTGTGTATGTTATTGAAATGCTTGGTATGTGTGGGATCCGACAACCTAGTAGTTTATTCTTTGTAGCCTCTCTTATGGGGAAATGTCTCCTAGTGCTTCTAGTGAACCATGGTAGCTTTCTACTGCTCCGGAACACTTAGGCTGACCAGCATGTGTCCTTCTTCATTCTTCTGTCTGTCCCTTTGGGTAAATGTCACGTGTTGTTACTTTAAGTCCTTGTAGCTTGCTACGACTTGGGTTCATACGTTGATGACCGACACATTCGTTGCTGGGTCTTGTATGCATGTTCCTGTAAGTTAGTGCCACCTTGGGTTTACAACTAGACATGTCGGCCCAGGTTCTCTGTCATATGGATGCTAGTGACGCTATCATATACGTGAGCCAAAAGGCGCAAACGGTCCCGGGCCAGGTAAGGTGGCACCCATGGGGATACCGTGCGTGAGGCTGCAAAGCGATATGATGTGTTACATGCTAGATCGGTGTGACTTAGGATTGGGGTCCTGACAGCTTTGGTATCAGAGGCTGACTGCCTGTAGGATTACCAAGCCAAACTGGTCGAAGTTGAGACTATAAATTCTTTAGTTATGTAAGGGAATTGATTGTGGAAGGGAACATGAGGCTCTTTTTACTCCTTTACCTTATGCCTTTTGATCCGAGTCATCTTATCTTTCCTACGGGGTTAAGGAACTAGGCTTTCTATTCTTTTTATCAGGATCACGTGTTACTAATCCATAGACTTATAGAATTGATGGATTCAAGTCTCAGTTCAGTTTCTACTACTTCCGTATGTTCATAGCTAGCCTCAGAACCTTGATATTATGATGTTGAGTGGTCATGCCACTATTTTTCAGGATCTCTCAAATCTTTGTGAGCATTTATAGTCGTTATGCTGTCTGAGTTATCCCAGGTTTCGAAATAGTTTGATGCATTTGCAACTCCCTTCTTTCTGTTCCCGATGTTTCTTTGAGCCAGTTTAACCACACTAATCGGTGAGTTGAGGTACTCTGTTGCCTCGACATATATGTTGGAGCTATTATTATGACCCTAGGTGTCTTAGAGGATCAGCTAGTAATCTAGCCATGTTTTGTGTTCCCAGTGTGATGATTCTGGCCATCATTCTCGAAAGCATTCCGTGATGCCACTTAGTTAGTAGGCATTCTATTCCTGGGTTTTTGAACCCGAGATTCACCCTACTTACTTCATGTTGGTAGTGTTTGCTAGTTCCTTTAGGATATTAGTAACCTTTGTGATAGTCCTCGAGGTCCGTGGTATTTTGCTCTTCCAAATACCATGAACTACTTATGGCAGAAGTTCCTCGTTGAACCGAAAGATTACAACCAGAGTGCTCTTTATGAGTTATCAATTCTATGTTGTGACTTTGCAAGTTCTACCTTTCTGCATGGGTTATCCAGAAGAAATATGTTGAACTCGTTCGACATGCTAATCTATGCACCCACAACTCAGAAAATTGTATGTTCCTTTGAGTTGTCCCTCTTTAGTTGTTTTCTGACCTTCGTCTATCAATTGATAGTCAAGAGTATGCGTGCATTCGTTCATCGATGCCTATTATTCTTGTGGTCCGTCAAGCCATTCTATTCCAGAATGACTAGGAGAAAAAAACTCCAGTACCTCGTCCATCTCTGGGATTGGGTGAAAGCAGTTGTATTCCGTAGATCAAAATGCCAATCCAGCTTTTGTTCTGTTCTACCTTGGAGTGTTGCCTCTTTATGTCACAAATGTCATGGGAATTGCACCAGCTCCTATGAACTCTTGATATAGTGATAGTTCTCGCCATCATTATTCATCCCGCGGTCTCTGTGTTGGTTGTAACCAGAATGCTGACAAGTGAACTGTGATGTCTGAAATCAATACTCCTAGCAACTTCGTTGCTTGGTAGTTAATGGAAAATAATCTTATTCTTAGTGTGTTGGTTATTGAATCACCATCCTAAGATTTATCGTGTGACCTAGTCCATTTTCCCTGGTGCACTCGTTGATCAATGAGATAGGATTGTGTCAATCCGTCACTCTCTAGATCACATCGTCTTTCCCTGAAAGCAAGATTGTTCTCGAACTTAGTAACATATCGGTGGTTTGCGATTTTCCGGATATCTTCCCGGAAGTATCACCAGGTTGTCCCCTGACCGTTATGTTGAGCTCATGATCAAGTTGGTTTCTTGTAAATCACTCATTCTCCAAGAATCCATATTGGATACCCTTGAGCTAGTTGGTTAAGCCAAACAACAACTTGGAGAGTTGGAAGATAAAAGCTTGCCTAGCTTAGTTCATTTCAAGGGATATATTTGTGTGTGTTGAAGAAAGATGATATCGTCATCGATTGGTCCGTGTGATCAGTTGCTGGACCTATTGTCTTATCAAAACTTTGATCCGAGTGTGGGATATCCTCAAATCAAATCAGAACCAACGATGTTCGTAATGTTGCTTACTCGTGGTTTTTCCTCGAGCATACTCCGTTATATCTTTTGTTCTGACCAATGCTATCACCTTGTTCACATAGTTGTGGAATTCCATCTTCATGGGAATCTTGATGACTTGTTGTTCAGCCCATTAGCAACATTTTTATCTCCTCCATGATTCATGTGGAACATCCAGCTAATGTTGGAATCATCTAAAAGCATTATCTTCATGTACCGTTCATGAAGCATATGTTGGATGAAAGAAGTGACTTTCTCTGATACACGTGCATTTGTTGCAAGTTGCCGCCATGAGTTCGAGAAAGATTGTTTTTGTTTCCTCTGGTACCATCCCAAGTCAGTCATGCATGTGCGAAGTATGCTATGGTTTGACAGGCTCGCTACCTCCGTTCCATATGTATCTCCTAGTACACCAAGCCACTAACTGATTTGTTCAAGGAGAAGGAGTTCCTTCATAAGAGCTAATCCAGACTTATGAAAGGACTTCAATATCCTTGTTGATGGTTCCCAACCAGAACTCGGTAGTGTTTTGTTGTAAGACTACTACGTGGTCATGCTTGTCTGGGGCAGCGTGTTCACATGTGTGTAGCAGAACCAGCTCATGTTTTGGAGCTTGATATCATAGTTCATTCCCTGAGAATCTCGCAACGCCATCTCATCGATTTGTGTTGCAAACTTCATTTTTGTTTCTAGACTTGATGAGTCTGGAATATCCTGACACCAACTAGATCTAAATCTCAGGTAGATATGAGGGTTGGACCATTTCCCAGGAATTATAATGTTGGTCTTTCTAAACCAGTAAGGTGGAAGTCGTGGCCAACACACCCAGCCGGAAGACCTATTATTGTAGTGTCATGATTGAGGAAGTTGGCCACCTCCCCATAAGGATTTCATAGGTTTTACCCTAGTAGTTGTTCCTTATGGATTCCTGTGCTCCCGAAGTCTGACCTTTCACTTGTTTTAGATACCAAACCATATCTATAAATGGGTTTCGCTAGCACATCAAGGACAACATTACAAGCGAAGTGCTAAATGTCTCTCGGTCGATCATCCGGATTTTGTTTCCTTGGACTCGCTAAGGAGAAATCTGAGAAGGTGTTATCTTCCTTTGCATCTGCATCCTCCACCGGTATTCATCATGGTAGTACGAGGTGTCACCAAGATCTTGGCATAGATGCTGGTAAACCCTGATGATTATGGAAATGATCAAGTTCTTGAGAGCACGCGCAAACACTAAGTTTTATCATCGGCATTAATTGGGATTTGCTCTCAGTTTCGTCGATTGTGCTATAACCATTCAAACAGTGGAATCACTCTTGATTGTTGAGTTTTGCCTAGTTATTAGAATCATTCCCATCATTAGCATTTTGTTCCCAGCACCCGTATTTGTGCCATTCTATTATGGTCTGCCTTCTTAGTAGTTGTTGTCCAGTATCATATTCAAAAGTGGACTTACCATGGGTCCCATCCATTTCCGATGATAAGCAAAATCATCCATTACGTTGTCTTCAACAAGGTAGTCCACATTGTCCATCCTAGTCCAAGTATGTCATTCTTTCGAACTCCTTCAAACGATCCATTGTGAATTGCCTCAGGCTGGTATGAAGAGTTTCAATGATCTATGGATCAAAAGTAATTCTTTTTGCCACTTTAGGGAATATCTCTATGAGTCAGCTTCCCCAAGGTGTCCCGTTATGGAATCATGGCAATTATCTCCTTGCTACTTTGAAACCATGCACCATCCTACTTCAGCGTGGAATTGTTGCCTACCAAATTGAACCTCCGTCATCTGTTTCTTCCATCCCTCTGATGTGTGTTTTATGTCTCAGTTCGAGAGATGTTTCAATGTCTCACTCCATGAGTTGATCCTGAGTTGCTCGATCTTCACGAAGATCGATTTTTCTACAGTTTTCCCTTTCTTCCCATTGTCATGTTGGATGGAGTTCTCAGAGCAAGACATCGAGACAAAGATGATGATCGAATCAACGTTCTTATGAGGTGCAACTTGGATCATGAAGTTTGTGAGATTTAGTGTCCCCTGTGTCTTCTTACCTCATGTCTTGAATATTGAGACGAGATTCTTGTTTAGTGGGGGTGAGTTGTCACATCCCTAGTTCTGGTATGACCTAGACTACCTAGTCATGTGTGCATCATGTTTAAATTTCAATGAATTTGAAATGGGACATGTGAAAGCCTCAGAAATCATTTCTGAAAATGACCAAGATAAAAATTGCTTCAAATAGGTCCAAGAAAATTTTCATGTTTCTCTCTGAAAATATTGGCAAGAGGTAAAATTCAAACCATATTTTTGGAGTCCCAGAAATATTTATTTTGGGCAATTGGAATTAATCCAATAACTATTTGCATTGGATATATATATTTGTTGAATTATTAATACATGTCCAATGGTTCTGATCTTTGGTGAAGTGCTTTGGAATAATCCAGTTAGTCCCTACAAAATTTATAAGAAGAAAATAAAATGATTTAGTTCCTAACACTAAATCAAAGCAAATGGCAGAAAAGAAAAAATAGATAAGAAATAAAAGAGGAAAGGCCATTGGGCCACTTACCTGGACCTACCTGGCCAACTCCAGCTGGCGGCCCAGCCCATCAGGCGAAGCGGCTGTCTTCAACCTCTGCCAGTAGGCAGAGGCGTGTCGACGCACGTGCAATCACCGTGGTCAGCTCCCTACGGGCCTCCTCCTTCGCCCGACCCTTCTCGCGACGCCCAGGAGACATGGAGGACCCCCTGTACCTCTCACCACTCTCCTCGTGCTTTTTCCCCTCCCCTATCTCTCTCCCTCGTGCACAGTACGAGCGTTGCCATCGCTGCCACTTGTTGTTGACGTGGCCACCAGCAACCCCACGCCCAGCCAGATAGCCCAAGAGCTCCGCCTTAGAACTGTGGAGTTCTACGCAGACGCACGTGACGCCAGGTGCCCCTTTGCCACGCCATCACCACCGTCTTCATTGCCATGGCCCGTGATCTTCGCTGCTCGATTCGCAGCAATAAGGAAGCCCCCGAGCTCGCCAACCCCTCTATTTGATCCGCTGTGAGCTGCTGCGTCGATCCCCCCTCTCCCCTAGCTCTTTTCCTCCCACTAACGCCGTTGCACGTTGCGGCCGAGAGCTTGGCTCCGCCGGCCATGTCGCCGCCGTGGCCACCATCACCTAGAGCTGCAACCGAGCACACAACCATGCTTAGCGCAACGCCAGAAGCCCAAAACCCCCTCTAGCTGCTCCTGCCGTGCATCGCAACACCGAAACCACCGAGACCCGAACTTCGGCCGCCGCTGCAAGCTCGTCTCCGGTGAGTACCGCGCACCCCAGCCACTACTGACTACCCTGTTGGATGAGGACGAGCTTGAGCTACCTCCTGGTGGTTTCATCGTGTCTAGCCGCAGCCCCTAGCACCGCCCAGCTGTGCCTCCACCGTGCGGATGGTCACCGTCGGTGAAACTCCAGCGACTGCCGATGTGGCACACTTAATTACTGCTAATGACCCAACTAATCACCCCTAGAGCCATTGACTAGTGGGCCCCATGCCCTAATTAACCCCGGGAATTATCTCCTGTCTAGTTTAGATTAATCCAGCCCGCCCCACATGTTAGTTTGACCATGCCACGTCAATGTTGACCTGGCCCCACATGTCAGCCTCTGTTCGTGCCTTGTTACACTGACATGCGAGACCCACAGATCATGTTTGACCGGGAATGGTCTGTTGACCAAATGACATCAGCATGACATGGTGCTGACGTAGTAATCTGTTTTTTGGATTTTATATAAATCAGTAATGATTTATTTATTACAGAAAATGTTTAAAACTTCAAAAATTCATAGAAATTCAACCATAGCTCCAAATGAAATAATTTATATATGAAAAATTATCAAAAAAATCCAAAGAATCTGTTTATGGCATTTCCATGCATGTTAGATCAACTTATGGATTCTGTTTGGGACAAATAAAATAAATGGCATTTGCATAACCACATATGGAGTTTGAATTTGAATCTTGGATTCAAACCAACTTCATTTAAATTGTTGCTAGTTGCATTAGCTGAAACCACATCATATTGCCATGTCATGATCATGCATCATATTGTTGCATTGCATTGATTGTGTTCCTTCTCTGTTGTCGGTATTTGTCTCCTCTCAGTAGACGTGGTTCCGACGATGAGATCGATGACACCGATGAAGAACTATACAATCTTCAGAAGTGCCAGGCAAGCAAAACCCCCCTTGTTCATTCCAATACAATCCCACTCTCTCGCTCCTACTCTCTTTTACTGCATTAGGACAACAATGATTCATCTATTACATGTTGTGGTAGTTGAGCCCCTTTCCTCTGCTTGACCGGTCATTGCCACAGTAAATAGATGAAACCCACTAGCATGAGTAGGAGTCTTTTGAGACCTGATGTGCCTACACATTCATGCTTGTTTGTCATGCATGCTACTGCTTAGAGTTGAGTCGGGTCTGATTCATCGGGATGAATTAGAGGTGTGTGAACATGTGCTACTGTTGGGAGCTAAGTGTGTGAACACGATTTGGTAAAGGTATGGATGAGAGGCCTTGTAGGAGTACATGGTGGGTTGTTTCATTGGAACCGTCCTTAGGAACTGAGATCTGTATGTGTGATTTAAGATCAGCTACTACAACACATTGGCATCCTCAATTGACTCTCTCGACTTATTAACCACCCATGTCGTCTGTCTAGGAGTTGCAAGTAGTTTCTGGTGTTTGTAGTATGCTGGAGGCTGTGCTCAGCGCTGACCCGAGGGGTGGGTTGTGATGCGGTAGGCACATGGCCCGGTGTACCGAGTCGCCCGCTTGGTGACCCGAGAACCCTGCACACATCATTCGGGACCGTAGTGGCAACCTAAGCCGGACTCCCTACGGATGGAACCTGAATAGGCGATAAACCTGGACTAGGGACTTGTGTGGTTAGTCAGGTCGTGGCTAACACACTCGCCAGGGTTCCGCTTGAAGGTTGTCGAGATACATGACGTGTACATGGCGGTAAGTGGCGAGAGTGTCTGTGAAGAAGTACACCCCTGTAGGGTTAACATCATCTATTTGAATAGCTACATCTATGGTAAAGGACTACTTGGTTGCTTATACAGTTCATAGACAAGTGAAAGTGGATACTATAAAATGCGCAAGATAAGCGTGAGTGCTATGGATGGCGTTCTCGTAGGGGGACGAGAGCGGATCCATAGTGGTGTATTGATTTGGTGATTATGTGGACTCGTGTGCGCCACCTCAAAAGAGTTACTTGCAGATGTAGTTCAGGATAGACACTGAGTCAAAGCTGCCTTGCTGCAGTTAAACTCCACCACCCCCTTTGTTGATACTGATGCATATGTAGCTAGTTCTGATGTAAGTCTTGCTGGGTACATTTGTACTCATGTTTGCTTAATTTATGTTTTTGCAGAGAGACTTCAGTCTCACTAGTAGTTCATCATGGACTTTGACGTTTAGCTTGTTACCTCAGCTATGATCTTGTACCCTTTGGAGGGTCTTGTAGATAGATAGGCTACTAGCTTTCTCTCTTTTCAGATGTCTGTACTCAGACATGTTTATGCTTCCGCCTGTGCTTGTTGCTTGTATGACTTGAATGCTGGGTCATCCGACCCATGTTTGTAATATCTGGCTCTTTGGAGCCAAAAGAATAAATATTTTGAGTCATAGAGTTTTGTTGTGATGCCATGTTGTATTTGCACATATCGAGCATATTGTGTGTATGTTATTGAAATGCTTGGTATGTGTGGGATTAGACAACCTAGTTGTTTATTCTTGGTAGCCTCTCTTATGGGGAAATGTCTCCTAGTGCTTCCACTGAGCCATGCTAGCTTGCTACTGCTCCAAAACAGTTAGGCTGGCCGGCATGTGTCCTTCTTCATTCCTGTGTCTGTCCCTTTGGGGAAATGTCACGCGTTGTTCCTTTAAGTCCTTGTAGCTTGCTTTGACTTGGGTTCATGCGTTGATGACCGGCACGTTCATTGCTGGGTCATGTATGCATGTCCATGTAAGTTAGTCCACCTTGGGTTTACGACTAGACATGTTGGCCTGGGTTCTCTATCATATGGTGGCACCCATGGGGATACCGTGCGTGAGGCCGCAAAGTGGTATGATGTGTTACATGCTAGATCGGTGTGATTTAGGATCGGGGTCCTGGCATTTAATTACTGATTGTGCCAAGTAAAGCCTTTGGGATCATGTTGGGTGATAGTTGATTTGATCTTGTTGAAAAACATAAATTTTTCCGTCCAGTAAAATAATTTTGAAAATTCACAGAAGCGTGATAAAATCCTGAATTTTTTACACAAGATTGATATACAAATTTCCCATGTTGTCCTAATTTGTTAGAAGTTTTGGACTGACAGAAGTATTCTAAGTATTCAGAATGCTACACACTATTCTGTTTTTGACAGATTCTGTTTTCTTTGCGTTGTGTGCTTATTTCGATGAGTCTACGATTTGTATTGGAGGGTATAAGCTATAGTAAAGTTGGAATACAGTATATATAATGCAAAAATAAAATATGAATGGGTTTGGAACAATACTTATAGTAGTGATTTGCTTTGTTATACTAACGGATCTCACGAAGGTTTTGTTGAGTTTTGTGTGATTGAAGGTTTCAAGTTTTGGGTGAGATCACGATGGATGAAGGAATAAGGAGTAAGAAGATCCTAAGCTTGGGGATGCCCCATGGCATCCCAAGCTATTATCTAAAACATAAGCAAGCTACTAAGCTTGGGGATGCCCGAGTGGCACCCCTCTTTCTTCTAACGACCATCGGTATTTTACTTGGAGCTATATGTTTATTCGTCAAATATCATGAGTTTTTCTTGGAGCGTATTGTATGATATGAGTCTTTGCTTGTTTTTCTTTTTTACTTTTAGTCAAGTATCCTTGCTGGACACACCTATTTGATTGAGCCAAAATTATGCTTGATTTGTTGGAATTGCTCTCTATGCTTCACTTAAATCTTTATGAGCTATGGAATTGCTCTAGTGCTTCACTTATATCTTTTTGAGCATGGTGTGCTTTAGTATTTTTGAAGAAATTCTCTCATGATTCACTTAGATTTATTTGAGAGTTAGTAATTTTTTAAGAAATTCTCTCATGCTTCACTTAAATTATTTTGAGAGAAGATATTTTTATGCTTATGTTCTTCACTTAGATTTGTTTGAGCTATCAAAAGCAACATATGAAACTAGTCCCAAAGTGATATATATTCAAGAGATGTATAATAAAAAAATCATGAAGATCATTGGACAAAATAAACTAGATCCATTGTAATAGTTTTGCGGTATGATGATATAATATGTGAGTCATGTTGATCAGTAATTATGATTTAGTAAGAATATTGATGTTAAGGTTTGTGATTCCCTATGCAAGCACGAAAGTCAATAGTTATGCAATGAAATTATATCCTACTTGTGGTGCATTATTCGATGTTAGTTATGCTTAATGCTCGCTTATGAGATTTTCCGTTTCTTGGTTGGATGCTTCTCAATCTTTTTCTAGCCTTCATTTGCACTAAGTATGATCACTACTTGTGCATCCAAAATCGTTAAACTACTTTTGCCACATGAGTCCACTATACCTACCTATATGCAGTATTCTTTTGCCGTTCTAAGCAAATTTGTATGTGTCATCTCTATTTTTCAAGATAAATTTCTCTTTTGTGTGCTTGTATCGCTCATGAAACGGTAGGGGCTGGCTGATATTTTCCCATGCTAGATGTGTTATTCTCAAGATGAGTGTTTATTCACATGTCATTGCACGAGAGTACGACAAAGGTATTAGGGATGCCCAGTCCCAAAATGAAAAATGAATTTACTTTATGTTGTCAAACAATAAATTCCTTGGAAAGTGTTGGTATGGACGACACCCGTGGATTCGTTTAGCCATGGAATGTGAAAGTATGGTGGAAAAAGGGACAAACTTTATTTTCTATTTGGAACCACCTATGATATATCTACCATGGAGAGTATTGGGAACTACTCGATCATTTTCGTTGATAGGAAAAGCATGCCACCCAATTTTTTTTATCTCTATCTTTTTCGCTTTGAGCTCTGGCACCTCTACAAATCCCTACCTCCCTTTGCGAAGGGCCTTTCTATTTACTTTATGCAATTTTTATTTTTGAGTCTCCATCTTCTCTTATAAAGCACCAACTAAGGGGCACTATGATCGTACTTGAGCATTGGGTGTAGCTAATACGCGAGTGTGTTTCATGAATGGACCAATGATTGAGCATAATGGGCTAAGGATAACTTGCTTTAGTGTTGATATTTTGAAAGACATTGTTGCTTGTTGATATGCTTGAGTATTGAAATCTTCTTGTCAAAACTAGACTATTGCTTTGAATCATATAAAAGTCCAAATGTGCATGCTACAAAGAAAAGAATATGTGATGAACATGTTAGGCAGCATTCCACATCAAAAATTCTGTTTTTATCATTTACCTACTCAAGGGCGAGCATGAATTAATCTTGGGGATGCTGATACGTCTCCAACGTATATATAATTTTTGATTGTTCCATGCTATTATATTATCATTCTTGTATGTTTTACAATCATTTTATAGCAACTTTATATCATTTTTTGGGACTAACCTATTGACATAGTACCCAGTGACAGTTGCTATTTTTTGCTTGTTTTTTACTTCACGGAGAATCAATACCAAACAGATTCCAAATGCAGCGAAACTTATTGGAGAATTTTTCCGGGCCAGAAGATAGAAGATGGGCCAAAGAAGTACTAGAGGGGTGCCCCAAGGGGGGCACAACCCACTTGGGCGCGCCTGGGGGCCTAGGCATGCTCTGGTGGGTTGTGCCCACCTCAGTGGCCTCCCGCACCGCCTCTTTGCTCTATAAATACCCCAATATGCCAGAAATCCTAGGGGAGTCGACAAAAACAATTCCAGCCGCCGCAAGTTCCAGAAACCACAGATCCAATCTAGACACCATCATAGAGGGGTTCATCATCCTCATTGGTGCCTCTCTGATGATGCGTGAGTAGTTCATTGTAGACCTACGAGTCCCTATCTCTCTTTTGATTCGCAATACAATGGTCTCTTGGAGATCTATTTGATGCAACTCTTTTTGTGGTGTGTTTGTTGGGATCCGATGAACTTTGAGTTTATGATCAGATCTATGTTTTTATCCATGAAAGTTATTTGAGTCTTTTGATCTCTTATATGCATGATTACTTATAGCCTCGTATTTCTTTGTTGAATCTTTGTTTTAGTTAGGCCGACTAGATCGATTTTTCTTGCCATGGGAAGAGGTGCTTTGTGATGTGTTTGATCTTACGGTGCTCAATCCCAGTGACAGAAAGGGAAATAGCATGTATGTATCGTTGCTATTAAGGATAACAAAATGGGGTCTATTCCTACATGAATAGATCTTGTCTACATCATGTCATCGTTCTTATTGCATTACTCCATTTCTCCATGAACTTAATGCACTAGATTCATGATAGATAGCGGTCGATGTGTGGAGTAAATAGTAGTAGATGCAGGAAGGAGTCAGTCTACTAATCTTGCACGTGATGCCTATATAATGATCATTGCCTGGATATCATCATGATTATTTGAAGTTCTATCAATTGCCCAACAGTAATTTGTTTACCCACCGTATGGTATTTGTCTCGAGAGAAGCCACTAGTGAAATCTATGGCCCCGGGTCTCTTTATCATATTTGCCTTCGAGATCTATTTTTATTTTCTTTTATTTTCAGATCCATTAATCCAAAAACCCCAAAATAGCTTGCTGCATTTTTTGTTATTTATTTTATCCCGTGTTCCCGCGAGATCTATTTATCCAATTTACTAAAATTTTATCTATGTTTTTACCCGGGAGGGATTGACAACCCCTCTTTTAGTCTTTTGCGATGAAGACTAAAGTCCCGCACTTGTTATCTCCAAAGTCTTGACCATCCAACATCACCAAGAAGAAGACCAAAGATGCAACATATTCCTCACCAAGGCCAGCATCAATGGACGATCCGTCAAGGTCATCACCGATGGAGGTAGTTGTCATAATCTCGCAAGTGAAGAACTTTGCTCCAAGCTCCAATTGCCCAAGACGAAGCATCCACATCCATACAAAGTGCAATGTCTTAGTGACTCCAACGCTATCCAAGTCGAGCACCGCGTACAAGTCTCCTTCAAGATCGGCACCTACGAAGACACCTTGGAGTGCGACGTCGTTCCAATGACCGTTTCTCATCTTCTCCTTGGACAGCCATGGCAATTTGATAGAGGAGTCATACACAACGGCCGAACGAACTACTACATCTTCAAGATGAAGGGCAAGGAGTACGTCCTCCGTCCAATGTCGCCAAGTCAAGTGATCGCCGACAAGTAAGCCACCCATCGTGGAGATCATAGTGAGAGAGCGAGCCACCAAAAAGAGAGTGAGCGCCACAAGCCAAAATCGAGTGCCTCCACGATGAGCGAAAACAAGAACCTAGTTCTATTTGCCACAAAACGTAAGATGAGAGAAGTGTGTGAGAACCCATCTGGTGTCCTACACTATGTCCTCGTGTGCAAGGACAATGCATCACAAACTAACACTTCTCACACTCTTCCTCTAGTGTTGTCTACTCTTTTGCAGGAATTTCAAGATGTTTTCCCCGATGAGCTACCTCTGGGACTCCCTCCAGTACGAGGCATTGAGCATCGCATCGACCTCATCCCCGGAGCACCGCTTCCAAACAAAGCGCCCTACCGCGTCAGCCCCAAGGAGTGGGAGGAGTGTCTCCCAATCGCCGAGTACGCCTACAACCGTGCAAGACATTCGACTACCGGCAAGTCCCCTTTCGAAGTCGTCTATGGATTCAACCCATTGTCCCCATTGGACATTATTCCTCTACCACTAAAAGAATGCATCAACATGGACCCGAGCGACCGAGTGAACCACCTCAAGAAGATGCATGAAGATACAAGGCATACCATAGAGCGCCAAGTACAACGACTCGCGACCAAGCGCAACGCCAACAAGTCCCCAATGGTGTTCCAACCGGGTGACCTAGTTTGGGTACATCTCCGCAAGGATCGTTTTCCCAAGGAGCGCAAGTCCAAGCTACTTACAAGAGCCGATGGCCCATTCAAGGTAGTCGCACGCTACAACAACAACGCCTACAAGGTCGACATCCCATGAGACAAGTACAATGTGAGCGACACATTCAACGTCAAAGACTTGGCCTAGTACCATGGTGATGAAGATCACGATCCATGGACGGATCTCTCCCAAGGGGGGGGAGATGATGCAGAGCATCCTTCCATCATCCCCATGGACTCTACACCGACACATCAAGCCCCACGTGGACCTATGACAAGAGCGAGAACACGTGCTTTGGAAACCAAGGTGAACTCTTTCCTACTTAGCTTGCATATGGATACGAATGGAACATTGTTGCTACCTCACCAAGATATGCTATGTCTCATTAGGTACGAAGAGGAACATCACCAAGAGGCTCAGGAGCACCCCCAAGGAGAAGAGGAACCACCCCAAGGCCATGCGGACCAAGACGGAGTGCAACACCAGCAAAACTGGAAGTCCCAGGTGACCCTGTGCGCACGGGCCCCCGAGACCCCGTGCCCACGGGCTATCCAGGAAGTTGGCGCTGGAGCACACCGTTCGCATGGGCCTGTACCGTGCCCACGGGACCCCCGTGCGCACGGGCCCAACTTACCCCGTGCGCACGGGCCTCCCAGGATGGATGGCTGAGATCCCCAAACCGAGCCCCTCTTCATATCTTTCGACCCCAAGACTATATAAACCGTACCTAGGGCAATGTTTAGGGTTAGGAAAGTATGAGATGAGATATTTGTGAGCTTTGCTCCTCCTACCTTCCCATTTGTGGAATCAAGACCCCTTTGGGAAGAATCCTAGTGGATTTCAAGACCTCCTCTAGGAGAAGACTATCTTCAAGATCTCATCTCCTAGGAGTGGGAAGAACTTTGCCATTGTATCTTTCCTTTGATTGTGCTTGTGACTTGTGGATCTTATTTTGCTATTCTAGTGGATGTGTGATTGGGGAATTGTTTGAGTGATTTCCTCTTTGTGTTCTTAAGAGTTTGCCCTTTTCCCCCTCCAAGTGTGAAAAGATCCCCCTCTAGGATTTCATCCTATATCACTAGGGTTTGTATAGATTCAGTTTACAGAGAAAGGAATCTTCATATCCGGACGCCAAGATTGCCTTCCACGCCAAGGAGAGTCCCACCCGGACGGGGGGGAAGCCATCTATCTTGTATCTTCACAGCCCACCAGTCCAGCCCACGTCACATAGCCCGGACACTCGGGGACCCCCTAATCCAGGACTCCCTCAGTAGCCCCTGAACCAGGCTTCAATGACGATGTGTCCGGTGCGCAGATTGTCTTCGGCATTGCAAGGCAGGTTCCTCCTCTGAATACTCCAAAGCACTAGATCAAAAGAACTATATCTGGCTCTGTACAATAGTTAAGACCCTGGGCCACGAGGGCAACAACACTTTAAACAAAATAGGTTATGTCTTCTGACAACTTTTTCGTCGAGGTATTGTGTTCCGGCCTTATTATTATTTCAAACCATTTTTCAGCCTCCTGTTTCGCGTTTCGAGACGCGGTCTTCATTGACACGTCTTGTCAAAGAAGAGATTGTGTCCCCTTATTGCGGGATTCTCATCAATACGGATTTGCACGACTCCTGGGGAGTAGGCGAGTTTTAAGGCTCGTGGGGGACGCTTGATATTAACTGCCTTTATAAGGAGACAAGGATCCGCCTTTTTACCCCACACCTTCTTCCTCCTTAGCCCATCTGCTCTCAAGCTCCGACGCCCAAGCTTCAACCCTTTCCATCCCCAAGAAACGCTCCAACCATGTCCGGATCTGGAGCACAGAGCAAGTGGATGGCCTCCTCCGTCACGGAGGAGCACATCAAAGAACTCTGGGAGGCAGGGTATTTAGCCAAGGAAATTGCCCATCGGCTCCCTACCAAAAAGAATATCATTCCCACACCAGAGCTTAATGGGAGGGTAGTATTCATTCCCCACTTCCTTCGTGGGCTAGGGTTTCCTCTCCACCCTTCCGTCTGCGGACTCATGTACTGTTATGGGCTAGATTTCCATGATCTAGCCCCAAATTCATTTCTCAACATCTCGGCATTCATCGTCGTGTGTGAGGCATTCCTCCGCATCCCCCACTTCGGCCTATGGCTCAAGGTATTCAATGTGAAGCCGAAGGTGGTCGAGGGTCAACACGTGGAGTGCGGCGGCACCATGGTGAGCAAACTCCCAAACGTCACCTAGACCAACGGGACCTTCATAGAGACCGTGAAGGGGTGGCAACAGGAGTGGTTCTATGTCACGAAACATCGTGACGCCACATGGGCCGCCACTCCTGAGTTCAAAACCGGTCCACCAATGCGGCTAACATCATGGTGGACAAGAAGGGCCTAGATTTGGCGTCATCCGACGAGGTGATGACGCTGCAAAAGCGCATCAAGAGCATGGTGGACAAGAACACCAGCCTTGCCAGCGTGATCCAGGTGATGCTATTTCGCCGGATTCTCCCCTGCCAACACCGGACTCTCCATATGTGGGAGTTTGATCCGGCAAGTCCCCGGACCTTGCAGCGGTTCTTCGGCACGGAGCATGAAGATATATGGAAGCTGCTTTTTAAGACCCAAAAGACGTGGCCGCCAACGACCGAAGACCTCTCCCACAACTGCGCTCATCAAGCCAGTCCAGTAAGTTTTTCAGATTTCTAATCATATCTTTGATTTGTGGATCCAAAGAGTAAGTTTAAAACTTCCCCTTGACCCCCAGGGCTGGACGAAGAAGGCAGAGAGGATCAAGTGTCTGTTTCCCCTGCCCGAAGACCTAGCTATTCCTCTTCTGACGAAGATGCTGGTTCCGCTACCTTATCAGGCGCCGGAAAAGAAGGCCAAGAAGAAGAACAAGGAGGCCCAAAGTGGCCTTCGCTGCAAAGGTACTGCGGACATATCATCCGAAGATATCAGAGCTCTCTCCTCCCACGATGAAGAGGAGGAGGAAGTCGAGGAGAACAATTCTCCCCTTAAGGGGGGAAAGAAGAAAAGGGGAGCTTCTGCGGATCTAGAGGCGGAAGCATCCAAGAAGAGGAAACTCTCCCTTTCAGACGATTCAGAATCAGACGCCTAAGCCGTCCCCGGGAACCCCAGGCCGAAGCCTTCGGCCGAATCGTAAGTATTTAAGGATAATGTATGTATCCGGCTTTATGCCTTGTGATCCTAACACACAGAATCACGTATTGTAGTCCAGCCCGCGATCTCCCCCGGCGATCATCGTCTTCTGGGAATTTGCTGGGCTCCGACATGATGGCGAGCGAGTCGCCTCCAACGGCCTCCCCACCCACTGCTACGGACAACACCAAAGTGTTGTCCCGAAGGGCCCCTCCAGGCCACGGAGAGGTGTGGGAAGGCATCAAGGTGGCTTCAGAGGGAAATACCTCTGTAGCCAAGAACATGGGGGAGCTGACCCCCATGGAGACTGGCGACGGGGGACATGCCAAATTCGGCCCCCAACCAAATATCCTTCGGGAGGCCGCTATGGCTCCGGAATCAGGCGAGCAACCGCCTTTAAAAGAAGGCGGTGCATCGACCCCACCGGCGACCTCTGTCAATCCGGAGGCGCCGGAAACTCTGTTGGAAGCGCTTCAGAGCACCTCCATCATTGAGGAACATCGTACCCTTATGGGTGCGGTGGTTGAAATGGTTCGGTCCCCTAGGAGCAGATTGAACAAGGCCTACACTAGCCTTCTGATAACCCACAAGTATAGGGGATCGTAACAGTTTTCAAGGGTAGAGTATCAACCCAAATTTATTGATTCGACACAAGGGGAGCCAAAGAATATTCTCAAGTATTAGCAGCTGAGTTGTCAATTCAACCACACCTAGATAACTTAATATCTGTAGCAAAGTGTTTAGTAGCAAAGTAATATGATAGTAGTGGTAACGATAGCAAAAGTAATATTTTTGGGTTTTATAGTGATTGTAACAGTAGCAACGGAAAAGTAAATAAGTGAAGAACAATATATGAAAAGCTCATAGGCATTGGATCTGTGATGGAGAATTATGTGGATGCGATCGATCATGGAACAATTATAACATAGGGTGACACAGTACTAGCTCCAGTTCATCAATGTAATGTAGGCATGTATTCCGAATATAGTCATACATGCTTATGGAAAAGAACTTGCATGACATCTTTTGTCCTACCCTCCCGTGGCAGCGGGGTCCTATTGGAAACTAAGGGATATTAAGGCCTACTTTTAATAGAGTACCGAACCAAAGCATTAACACATAGTGAATACATGAACTCCTCAAACTATGGTCATCACTGGTAATGGTCCCGATTATTGTCACTTCGGGGTTAACGGATCATAACACATAATAGGTGACTATAGACTTGCAAGATAGGATCAAGAACTCACATATATTCATGAAAACATAATAGGTTCAGATCTGAAATCATGACACTCGGGCCCTAGTGACAACCATTAAGCATAGCAAAGTCATAGCAACATCAATCTCAGAACATAGTGGATACTAGGGATCAAACCCTAACAAAACTAACTCGATTACATGATAAATCTCATCCAACCCATCACCGTCCAGCGAGCCTACGATGGAATTCCTCGCGCACGGCGGTGAGCATCATGAAATTGGTGATGGAGGAAGGTTGATGATGATGATGATGATGGCGACGGATTGCCCTCTCCGAAGCCCTAAACGGACTCCAGATCAGCCCTCCCAAGATATTTTAGGGCTTGGCGGCGCTCCGTATTGTAAAACACGATGAATCCTTCTCTCCGATATTTTTCTCCTCGAACACGAATATATGGAGTTGGAGTTGAGGTCGGTGGAGTGTCAGGGGGCCCACGAGGCAGGGGGCGCGCCCCCACCCTCGTGGACAAGGTGTGCCCCCCCTGGCCTTGATTCTTTTGCCAGTATTTTTTATATATTCCAAAAATAATCTCCGCTGATTTTCAGGTCATTCCAAGAACATTTATTTCTGCACAAAAATAACAACATGGCAATTCTGCTGAAAACAGTGTCTGTCCGGGTTAGTTCCATTCAAATCATGCAAGTTAGAGTCCAAAACAAGGGCAAAAGTGTTTGGGAAAGTAGATACGACGGAGACGTATCAATTCCCCCAAGCTTAAACCTTTGCTTGTCCTCAAGCAATTCAGTTGATAAACTGAAAGTGATAAAGAAAAACTTTTACAAACTCTGTTTGCTCTTGTTGTCGTAAACATGTAAAGCCAGCATTCAAGTTTTCAGCAAAGATTATGAACTAACCATATTCACAATAACATTTAGGTCTCATGTTTACTCATATCAATTTCATAATCAGCTAGCGTGCAATAATAACAAATCTCGGATGACAACACTTTCTTAGAACAATCATGATATGACATAACAAGATGGTATCTCGCTAGCCCTTTTTGAGACCGCAAAACATAAATGCAGAGCACCTTTAAAGATCAAGGACTGACTAGACATTGTAATTCATGGTAAAAGAGATCCAGTCATAGTCATACTCAATGTAAACTAACGGTAATGGATGCAAATGATAGAGGTGCTCTCCAACTGGTGCTCTTTCATAAGAGGATGATGACTCAACATAAAAGTAAATAGATAAGCCCTTCGCAGAGGGAAGAATGGATTTGTAGAGGTGCCAGAGCTCAGTTTTGAAATAGATAAGAATAATGTTTTGAGCGGTATACTTTCATTGTCAACATAACAGCCGAGAGATCTCGATATCTTCCGTGCTACACACATTATAGGCGGTTCCCATGCAGAATGGTAAAGTTTATACTCCCCCACCACCAACAAGCATCAATCCATGGCTCGCCTGAAACAACGGTGCCTCCAACTAACAACAATCCTGGGGGAGTTTTGTTTGCAATTATTTTGATTTGATTTGAGCATGGGACTGGGCATCCCGGTGACCAGCCATTTTCTCATGAATGAGGAGCGGAGTCCACTCCTCTTGAGAATAACCCGCCTAGCATGGAGGATACAGACAGCCCTAGTTGATACATGAGCTCTTTGAGCATACAAAACAAAATGTTTATTTGAAGGTTTAGAGTTTGGCACATACAAATTTACTTGGAACGGCAGGTAGGTATCGTGTCTAGGTAGGTATGGTGGACTCATGTGGAATAACTTTGGGGTTTATGGAATTGGATGCACAAGCAGTATTCCCGCTTAGTACAAGTGAAGGCTAGAAAAAGACTGGGAAGCGACTAGCTAGAGAGCGACAACAGTCATGAACATGCATTAAAATTAATCGACACCGAATGCAAGCATGAGTAGGATATAATGCACCATGAACATAAATATCATAGAGGCTATGTTGATTTTGTTTCAACTACATGCGTGAACATGTGCCAAGTCAAGACACTCGAATCATTCAAAAGAGGATACACCCT
This sequence comes from Triticum dicoccoides, assembly GCF_002162155.2. Lineage (NCBI taxonomy): Eukaryota > Viridiplantae > Streptophyta > Magnoliopsida > Poales > Poaceae > Triticum > Triticum dicoccoides. Next base: position 387,236,198 of record NC_041392.1, on the reverse strand, counting down.
ATCATACCACATCACAACCATTTTACTAGCATGTTGGAACGCAAGGTAAACCATTATAAGCTCCTAGCTAATTAAGCATGGCATAAGCAACTATAATCTCTAATTGTCATTGCAAATATGTTTCTTTCATAATAGGCTGAATCAGGAACGATGGACTGATCATTTTTACAAAAACAAGAGAGGTCGAGTTCATACCAACTTTTCTTATCTCAATAAGTTCATCTGGTAATCATCATTATTGCCTTTCACTCGCACGACCGAACGGTGTGGAAAATAATAATAGTGCACGTGCATTGGACTAAGCTGGAATACGCAAGCATTCAATTCGAGAGAGAAGACAAGGTAATATGGGCTCTTTGTTAGATCAACAATAATCCATATAAGAGCCACTCAACATTTTCATCATGGTCTTCTCCTCTCGACCCCCAAAGGAAAGAAAATAAACAAACTATTTACATGGGAAAGCTCCCAACAAGCAAAAGAAGAACGAGAAATCTTTTTGGGTTTTCTTTTAATTACTACTACTACAGGCATGGAAAGTAAACTAACTAAAATCTACAACTAATTTTTTTGGTTTTTCTTAAGGTTTTTCAAACACACAAGAAGAAAGCGAGAAAATGATAATAAACTAGCATGGATGATACAATGAAAAAGTATGAGCACCGACAACTGGCATGAGTGTGTGAACATGAATGTAATGTCGGTGAAAGATACGTACTCCCCCAAGCTTAGGCTTTTGTCCTAAGTTGGTCTATGCCCATTGATCAAAGTGGCCCTCTCCGATGTAAGGAGGAGTGTCCTCTGGATGCCACGGGTTGGCAATCTCCTCGGGATTCCACTGATAAACTAACTGTCGATAAGGGTCCTGGGGTGGTTCCGGCTCAGGCTCTAGAGCTGGTGTCACACTCCAGTATGCATAAATGTCCTCCGGTAAAACAAGGTACTTGCCTGAAAATATGTTAAACAAAGAGGGAGCAGGCAAGGTGATAGTCTCAAAGTTATTCTTACCAAAAATAAGTCTATAGTTAAGCATCTTCTTATTATTCTTAACAATAAAATCATCTGCTACCATGCTCTTATAATCTAGAAAAATATTAGGCAACAACTTTTCCTCTTTCTCATAATGCTTGATAGGTATGTTATAGTGTGCAGCTAGGCGCGAGGCAAAAATGCATCCAAGGACGGGGCCCTTAGTACGGTTCAGATTTAACCGTTTAGCAACAATAGCACCTAAACTGAAAGTAGTATCTTGAAACAAGGCATGGTGCAAAATAACAGTATCAGGAGCACTAAGGTTCCCACAGTTCCCGCGACCAATTAAGCATCTACTAGCAAATATTGCAAAGTAGCGTAGAACAGGAAAATGTATGTTAGTGATTCTCGCATCGGAAACTTCCCTCGTTTCCCCCACAACAATCATATCAATAAATCCCTCCACATCATGACGATTTGGTTCCTCTATGCTGCCCTCAAAGGTATCAAACAAACCCGACAAAAATCACGAAGTGACATTTCCTTATGCTCATCATATAAATAAAATTCCACCTAAGGTGGCGAGCTTCTAGCATGGAAATGAAAGTTTTGCACAAAGATATTGGTGAGTAAGAGATATTGTTCGCGCTGGTCGTGGAGGAAGGTGGTGAGGCCTGCATTCTCAGCCAAATAATAAAAAAAATTCATAAATCTCGGCCTCTTTCAAGAACTCATCACAAGGCCATTCACATGGCCGAACCTCCGCAGTACGAGGGAGATTATACTTGGGCTTCTCGTTCTCTTCACATTGCTTATCCTTCGAGCTTCGGCTCGATGAGCCCCTCAAAAATCTCTTCATCTTTTTTCTGAAAATTTCTGAAATTTTAGTAACTTAAAATAAAACTGAACCAAACTCAACAAAATTGATAGTAACTACTCCTACAAGTGCCTAGAGGATATATCATGCATTAAAACTACTTTTGACCACATAAATTTGACATGTAAGCTCAAGAACAGGGTCACCTAAGAAGCAATAATTTGCAATGAATAAAGCACTAGAACAAAAACTAATTGGACCATTGGATGAGTCACATACCAAAGAACAATCCCCCAAAGCAGTTTTGTGAATGGAGCTTTGAGCAAGGAGATCAAAAATGGCAGCAAGATGAGCAAGAACTCAGGTTTGAGCTAGTTGGTGAGTTTTTTGGGAGGAAGAAGGAGTGTGTGGTGGCTAGAATAAGTGGAGGGGACCCACATGGGGTCCACGAGGCAGGGGCATGCCTAGGGGGTGGGCGCGCCCTCCACCCTCGTGGGCACGTGGCTGCTCCCCTGTTGTGTTTTCAGTGCCAGATATTCTAAAATATTCTAGAAAAAAATCATATTTAAATTTTAGAGCATTTGGAGAACATTTATTTTTGGGGTATTTTTTATTGCATTGATAATTCAGAAAACAGACAGAAAATATTATTTTTGCTTTATTTAATATAAATAACAGAAAGTAAAAAGAGGGTACAGAGAGTTTTGTTTTCTAACTTCATTTATCTCATGCTCGTCAAAAGGAATCCACTAACAAGGTTGATCAGGTCTTGTTAAAAAATTCATTTCGAATAACATGAAACCGGAGAAATTTCGAATAACACTAGGTTACATCTACGGGGATATGCACATCCCCGATAATAAGAATATCATATTTCTTCTTGATAGTAGGAAGAGGAAATTCAAAACCTCCAATAGTGATTGTTGAAATTTTTCCAATAGAATTGATACTGTGGACTTGAGGTTGTTTCCTCGGAAAGTATGTCGTATGCTCATTACCATTAACATGAAAAGTGGCATTGCCTTTGGTGCAATCAATAACAGCCCCTGCAGTATTCAAGAAGGGTCTTCCAAGAATAATAGACATACTATCGTCCTCGGGAATATCAAGAATAACAAAGTCCGTTAAAATGGTAACATTTGCAACCACAGCAGGCACATCCTCACAAATACCGACAGGTATAGCAGTTGATTTGTCAGCCATTTGCAAAGATATTTTAGTAGGTGTCAACTAATTCAAATCAAGTCTACGATATAAAGAGAGAGGCATAACACTAACACCGGCTCCAAGATCACATAAAGCAGATTTAACATAGTTTCTTTTAATGGAGCATGGTATAGTTGGTACTCCTGGGTATTCAAGTTTCTTTGGTATTCCACCCTTAAAAGTATAATTAGCAAGCATGGTGGAAATTTTAGCTTCCGGTATCTTTCTTTTATTAGTAACGATTTCCTTCATATATTTGGCATAAGGGTTCATTTTAAGCATATCAGTAAACACATACGTAAAAATATAGGTCTAATCATTTCAGCAAAGCGCTCAAAATCCTCATCATCCTTTTTCTTGGATGGTTTAGGAGGAAAAGGCATGGGTTCTGGACCCATGGTTCTCTTTCTCTACCGTGCTTCCTAGCCATGAAGTCTCTCTTATCATAACATTGATTCTTTGATTGTGGGTTATCAAGATCAACAGCAGGTTCAATCTCTACATCATTATCATTGCTAGGTTGAGCATCAACATGAACATCATCATTAACATTATCACTAGGTTCGTGTTCATTACTAGATTGTGTTTCAGCATCAGAAATATAAATATCATTGGGATTCTCAGGTGTATCAATAACAGGTTCACTAGAAGCATGCAAAGTCCTATCATTTTCCCTTTTCTTCCTATTAGAAGGACAAGGTACATCTACATTAGCTCTATGAGAATCTTGCTCAATTCTCTTAGGATGGCCCTCAGGATACAAAGGTTCCTAAGTCATTTTGCCACCTCTAATCATAACTCTAATAGCATTATCATTCTTCTTATTATTTAATTCATTGAGCAAATCATTCTGAGCTTTAAGTACTTGTTCTACTTGAGTGGTAACAATAGAAGCATGTTTACTAATAAGTTTAATTTCACCTTTAACATTAGCCATATAATCACCCAAGTGTTCAAGCATATCAGCATTGTGTTTCAATTGTCTACCAACATAAGCATTGAAGTTTTCTTGTTTAACCATAAAGTCATCAAACTCATCCAAGCATGGGCTAGGAAACTTAGTAAATGGGATTTCACATTTATCGAATCTATAGAGAGAATTTACCTTTACTACCTGTGTCGGGTTATCAAGACCATGTATTTCTTCAACAGGCGGCAAATTAAGACCATGCATTTCTTCAATAGGTGGTAAATTCTTAACATCTTCAGTTTTAATACCTTTTTCTTTCATAGATTTCTTTGCCTCTTGCATATCTTCAGGACTAAGAAATAGAATACCCCTTTTCTTCGGAGTTGGCTTGGGAGTTGGTTCAGGAAGTGTCCAATTATTTTCATTAGTCGACATATTATTCAATACCAATTCAGCTTGATCAACAGTTCTTTCCCTGAAAACACAACCAGCACAACTATCCAGGTGGTCTCTGGAAGTATCGGTTAGTCCATTATAAAAGATATCAAGTATTTGATTTTTCTTGAGAGGATGATCAGGCAAAGCATTAAGTAATCGAAGAAGCCTCCCCAAGCTTGTGGGAGACTCTCTTCTTCAATTTGCACAAAATTATATATTTCCCTTAAAGCAGCTTGTTTCTTATGAGCGGGGAAATATTTACCAGAGAAGTAATAAATCATATCCTGGGGACTACGCACACAACCAGGATCAAGAAAATTAAACCATGTTTTAGCATCACCCTTTAATGAGAACGGAAACAACTTAAGGATAAAGTAATAGCGAGTTTTCTCATCATGTGTAAAGAGGGTGGGTATATCATTTATTTTAGTAAGATGTGCCACAACAGTTTCAGATTCATAGCCATAAAAAGGATCAGATTCAACCAAAGTGATTAACTCAGGACCGACAGAGAAATCATAATCCTTATCAGTAATAAAGATAGGTGAAGTAGCAAAAGCAGGGTCATATTTCATTCTAGCATTCAAAGGTTTTTATTTGAGCTTAGCTAATAATTTCTTAAGATCGGATCTATCATTGCAAGCAAGAAAGTCTCTAGCAGTTTCTTCATCCATAACATAACCCTCAAGCACAAAATGCAATTCATATCTAGGGGGAGAATCTTCATCATCACTTTCATCAATATTATCAGTTTCAATAATTTCATTCTCTCTAGCCCTAGCAGTTGTTCATCAAGAAATTCACCTAGTGGCACAGTATTATCAAGCATAGAAGTAGTTTCATCATAAGTATCATGCAAAGCAGAAGTGGCATCATCAATAACATGCGACCTATCAGAATCAATAGCATGTCTAGGTGTTGCAAGTTTACTCAAAACAGAAGGTGAATCAAGTGCAGAGCTAGATGGCAGTTCCTTACTTCCTTACCTCCCCTTGTAGTTGAGGGAAAAATCTTGGTTCTTTGATCTTTCAAGTTCTTCATAGTGATAAGCATATATAAATCCCAAGTGACTCAAAGAATAGAGCTATGCTCCCCGACAACGGCGCCAAAAAATAGTCTTGATAACCCACAAGTATAGGGGATCGCAACAGTTTTTGAGGGTAGAGTATTCAACCCAAATTTATTGATTCGACACAAGGGGAGCCAAAGAATATTCTCAAGTATTAGCAGCTGAGTTGTCAATTCAACCACACCTGGATAACTTAATATCTGCAGCAAAGTGTTTAGTATCAAAGTAATATGATAGTAGTGGTAACGATAGCAAAAGTAATATTTTTTGGTTTTATAGTGATTGTAACAGTAGCAACGGAAAAGTAAATAAGCGAAGAACAATCTATGAAAAGCTCATAGGCATTGGATCGGTGATGGAGAATTCTATCGGATGTGATCGATCATGCAACAATTATAACATAGGGTGACACAGAACTAGGTCCAGTTCATCAATGTAATGTAGGCATGTATTCCGAATAATCATACGTGCTTATGGAAAAGAACTTGCATGACATCTTTTGTCCTACCCTCCCGTGGCAGCGGGGTCCTATTGGAAACTAAGGGATATTAAGGCCTCCTTTTAATAGAGTATCGGACCAAAGCATTAGTACATAGTGAATACATGAACTCCTCAAACTACGGTCATCACCGGTAATGGTCCCAATTATTGTCACTTCGGGGTTAAGGGATCATAACACATAATAGGTGACTATAGACTTTAAAGATAGGATCAAGAACTCACATATATATATTCATGAAAACATATAGGTTCAGATCTGAAATCATGGCGCTCGGGCCCTAGTGACAAGCATTAATCATAGCAAAGTCATAGCAACGTCAATCTCAGAACAAAGTGGATACTAGGGACCAAACCCTAACAAAACTAACTCGATTACATGATAAATCTCATCCAACCCATCACCGTCCAGCAAGCCTACGATGGAATTACTCACGCGCGGCGGTGAGCATCATGAAATTTGTGATGGAGGAAGGTTGATGATGACGATGGCGACGGGTTCCCCTCTCCGGAGCCCCGAACTGACTCCAGATCAGCCCTCCCAAGAGAGTTTAGGGCTTGGCGGCGGCTCCGTATCATAAAACATGATGAATCCTTCTCTATGATTTTTTTTCTCCCCGAATACGAATATATGGAGTTGGAGTTGAGGTTGGTGGAGCGTCAGGGGGCCCACGAGGCAGGGTGTGATGCCCCGAGACCGTTGCGCCAGGTGTCTTCAAGTCTTTCGCTGTCTTTGCCATGTCATTTGCTTGCGTGTTGCATTTTGCCATGTCATCATGTGCATTGCACCATCATGTTTTTCAAAACTTGCATCCGTCCGGTTTTCCCCAGTTCTTTCCGTTGTCCGTTTTGAGACAAGACACACTTGCACGCGCCCGCGGCATGTCCAAAATATTATTTTATAAGTGGTCGGGAAATGTTCTCGGAATGGGATGAAAGTTAGCATGCGGTGTTCTTATGTTGTTAGTAGGTCACCTGCAAAGTTTCATTGCATTTAGAGTCCGTTTGACGCCCCCAACGGAAAACTATAGCGGCAGTATAGCTGGTCTAACGTCGGACGTTTTCGGTCTCCGAAAACTGTTGCCGGGCCCTCTCTCTCTCTTCTCTCCTCTCAGCCTCGCCACAGCCCACCAAGTCCATCCACCTACCCCTCTTCGCATCCGGAGCCGTCCAATGCGATCGCACGGTCCGAAAACCCCTCTTTGCTCAGTGCACAAACACCCTCGCATGCGTGTCCGAAACTCACCCGAACCCGACCCCGGCAGTCGTCGCTGTTGGATTCGGTTCATCCTCAAACATCTACAAAACATCTATGTTTTCTTGTTTGGACTCCCTATCTATTTTTTTCCCGGCCGTCTGATTACGATTGGAGGGACGGATTAGCCCCTAACCAAAAATCCATTTGCTATATATAGTTCCCCTTTATCCAACCATAGACCAATCCCTAAAACCTAGGCCTCCTGTCCCATCCACACATCGCCGCTGCCGCCACTCCACCAAATCCCCTCGGGATCTCCCCTGCCAGTTCCACCCAACCAGCCTCCACCTTCCCCTCGACCCATTCCACGCCCGAGCCCGTCTGCTCTGCCCTATCCTCGAGCCGGCCGCAGCAGCAGCAGCCCAGGGCAACCTCTCGACCTCTCCTCCTGCTTTTTCCTCTCTCTCTCTCTCT
>NC_041392.1:387158697-387228286 GCF_002162155.2 Triticum dicoccoides | reverse complement strand
GAACGACTAGGAGCTCGCCCAAGCTCTGTGGCGCCGCCACCATCGTCCTGCTTCGTCCCGTGACCACCGGAGCAGCAGCTTAGCCGGTCATCCCCGTCGTTGCCGAACCTCGCCGGAGCGCCAAGACTCCGTGTCATCAAGTCCCTCTATTGCGTCGTCCTCCTGCAACCTCCTCTTCTTCGAGTTCGTCCTCGTGATCCCCACCGCCTTGTGCCACCAGCAGCCAGCGTCTGCGGCTTCCTCTGCTTCACGGCAAGGCTGCAGCCTCATCCCGCGACTTCCAGCAGGCCCGTGCCTCTACCCCATGGCCTCCTCAAGCCGGAGCTCGCCAGCCGCATCGACCCGCCGTGAGCAGCAGCATCCGCTGCACCCTCTCGCCGGCGAGCCCAGCAGAAGAGCCGCCGCCTTCCTCCACGCCTCCTCGCCGGCCTCCTCCACCTTCCTCCCGCACCCGCACCTGCAAGACGCCAAGTCCAATGCTGCGGCGCCGCCCTCACCTCGTCCCCTGCCATTGACAACATCTTGTTGCGCCATGCGTCGCCTGAAGCCGCCGTTCATGCCCGTTCCCTGCCAGATCTGCCGTCCTGGAGACGCACGCCCCTGCCGGACCTCCCCTGCTTCGCCTTGGTCCCCGCCGTTTCCCCATGTCGACCTCCATGCCCCGCCACTGGCCTCTGCTTAGTTTGCATCGAGCAGAGGAGCCTGAACTACTCGCACGCCTGTGCCCGCGCAAGGATCGCATCGCCGTTGGCCGCGGTTCTACGTGTAGGGCCCGGTCGCGCCATCACCTCGCCTCTGCAGCCTGCCTCCCGAGCTCCTCCCGCACCGATCCCCGATGCCAGCGCCCTTGCCTATGTAGCTGCGCCGCTGCCTGCCTTCGACCAACACTGGAACAAGACGACGAACGCTGTGTCGTGCGTTGACCTCTCCAGCGAGGCCAAGTAGCGTCCTCCATCCTCGAGTCGGCCCATGAGGCCTGGTGAGCAGCCCCTACCCCTGTGCATTGTTGGGCCGGTCTCTGATTCGGCCCGTGTATGTTTTTTTAGCATTTGTGATTTTAGCTAATTATCTCAAATTGCCAGTTTTGCAGAAAAGCCCTCATACTTCATTCATTTATTAACTCACAAACCGTGCATCATATGTAAAAACTCCAAATATGAAAAATGCTTAGAATTTTGTCTAGTTTCATAATATGCAACTTTCAACCATGTTTAAAATGTTGTTTGTTTAAATTTTCTCATGTGCCATGTTAAAATGCTTTATTTCATAACTAATTAACCATAGCTCTAAATTTAATAAACTTTATATGTAAATGGGGTAGAAAAATGCCTAGTTTAACATGGTGCATTCATTTTGCATGTTTAAAAACTCTATAATATGGTTTAGGACAGAACAGTACCAGATCCATAAATTTCATATGAGGTTTTTCCGGAATTGTAGTTTGTTGTTTCCGACCTCATTTAAACTTGCCTAGATAGGTAGTTTTAATATGCTTCACCTCTTGCCATGTTAATCAACATTTAATATTGATGGGTACCTAAACGAGAGTGAACTAACTAAGTGACGTGGTGATTCGACAATATGAAACGGAGTCGCATATTGAGCTCCACTTAATTTGTAGGATTGCTTGTGCACTTTGCCATGCCATGTATCATTAAACCGGACATGCATCATACTGGTTGTGCATCATGCCAGGTTTATGTGATGGTTGTTTACTATGTTGCTTGCTTCTTTCCGGGTTGCTTCTCTCGTTAGCTTCGGTTTTGTTCCGAAGATGTGAGGATCCGTTCGACTACGTCCGTTTGTATTCTTCATGGACTCGTTCTTCTTCCTTGTGGGATCTCAGGCAAGATGAACATACCCTCGAAATCACTTCTATCTTTGCTTGCTAGTTGTTCGCTCTATTGCTATGCCGCGCTAACCACCACTTGCTATATCATCCCTCCCATATTGCCATGTCAAGCTTCTAACCCACCTTTCCTAGCAAACCATTGTTTCGCTAAGTTACCGCTTTTGCTCAGCCCCTCTTATAGTGTTGTTAGTTGTAGGTGAAGCTGAAGTTTGTTCCATGTTGGAACATGGATATGTTGGGATATCATAATATATCTTATTTACTTTAATGCATCTATATACTTGGTAAAGGGTGGAAGGCTCGGCCTTATGCCTGGTGTTTTGTTCCACTCTTGCCGCCCTAGTTTCCGTCATACCGGTGTTATGTTCCTTGATTTTGCGTCCCTTACGCGGTTGGGTGTTATGGGGAACCCTTGACAGTTCGCTTTGAATAAAACTCCTCCAGTAAGGCCCAACCTTGGTTTTATCATTTGCCTCACCACCACCTACCCTTCCCTCGGGTCAGCCAACCCGAGGGTCATCTTTATTTTAACCCCCGGGGGCCAGTGCTTCTCTAAGTGTTGGTCCGAACTAGAGTCCTTTGCAGCGCCACCTCAGGGAAACATGAGGGCTAGTTTTAGTTGTACGGAGTGCTCATCCAGTGTTGCCCTGAGAACAAGATATGTGTAGCTCCTATCGGGATGTCGGAGCATCGGGCGGTCTTGCTTTTCTTGTTTTACCATTGTAGAAATGTCTCGTAACCGGGATTCCGAAACTGATTGGGTCTTCCCGGGAGAAGGAATATCCTTCGTTGACTATGAGAGCTTGTGATGGGCTAAGTTGGGACACCCCTGCAGGGTTTGAACTTTCGAAAGTTGTGCCCACGGTTATGTGGCAGATGAGAATTTTTTAATGTCCGGTTGTAGAAAACTTGACACTTAACTTAATTAAAATGCTTCAACTGCGTGTGTAGCCGTGATGGTCTCTTCTCAGCGGAGTCCGGGAAGTGAACACGGTTCTTGTGTTATGATTGTGCGTAAGTAGTTTCAGGATCATTTCTTGATCACTTCTAGTTCACGAGGTTGTGTTGCTTCTCTTCTCGCTCTCATTTGCGTATGTTAGCCACCATATATGCTTAGTGCTTGCTGCAGCTCCACCTCACTACCCTTTCCTACCCATAAGCTTAAATAGTCTTGATCTCGCGGGTGTGAGATTGCTGAGTCCTCGTGACTCACAGATACTTCCAAATAGTTGCAGGTGCCGATGATACCAGTGCAGGTGACGCAACTGAGCTCAAGTGGGAGCTCGATGAAGATCTTGATCGTTGTTTTGTGTCTTTTCTGGTTGATCAGTAGTGGAGCCCGGTTGGGACGATCGGGGATCTAGCATTTGGGGTTGTCTTCTTTTATTTTGGTTCCGTAGTCGGACCTTGATTGTATTCTGGATGATGTATATTTAACTTGTATTTGTGTGAAGTGGCGATTGTAAGCCAATTATTTATCCCTTTCTTATTCAGTACATGGGATGTGTAAAGATTACCCCTCTTGCGACAAGCCTACCATGCGGCTATGCCTCTAAGTCGTGCCCCGACACGTGGGAGATATAGCCTCATCGTGGGTGTTACAAGTTGGTAATCAGAGCCATCCCCGACTTAGGAGCCCCCTGCTTGATCGAATCGCTGACGCTGTTGAGTCTAGAACAAAATGTTTTTGAGTCTTAGGATTATATATATCAGAGAGTAGGATTCTTTTTACTCCTCAGTCCCTTCGTTGCTCTGGTGAGGCCTCCTGATGTAGAAGTTTTTACTTTTGTCTCCTCAAATTTCACGAATTTTTTTTAGGATCACGCGGGTATCTTGGAATCATTCTGATGGTTTTGTGACGAGAACATTATTCTTGGTGCCTCCTGACATTTAGGGGTTGTGGCAGTGTCCCGGGGAGTTGAGCTCCGAGGTGTTGTCGTCACAATTTTATCGTTGCCATTCTGGAATACCTGAGTTTCGCCGACATCGAAAATCTCTTTTATGCAGTTGTTGGTTAGATAACCTCGACACCACCCAGTACTGGGGCGGGAGTTCGGGAGTATTGCCATAACTCGTATAACGGATGATTTTTGAAGGTTGAGGTAAACGATTTCCGAAGGTTTCTTGGTTATGTGTTAAAGGATGGATATAGCTGGATGTAGGTATTGTTAGTTTGGTTGAGATATTATGCTTCCCATGTATCCCCAACACCTGATTGCATAACCAGAAAGTTTCGGGAGTTTATAAGTGGGAATTCAAGTATATCGTAGGATATCTTTCCAACAGACACATGATACGATATGGGATCTATCATATGTTTGTTCCGGGTTATTCTGCAAGCCAATCCTTTGTTTTTTTTCAGTTGTGGTATTCGAGTTGCTTCATTGTCAAGTGTTGATTCCATACCTTTCCTAAGCGATGCTCTCTTATTTCTATGAGAGTATTAATCCTTCGTGATCATCAAGGTTGTCATCTCAATTCTATCTTCCAACCGGTGTGCTTCTCTTCAAGTGGATCCGATCATTTCAACATCCGCAAGATCACCTCTCCGTTTTTCCCAATGTTGTTCGTTTCATCTGTCCCCAAGTTGCCTTTGTTTTGCCGCCCACCCACCTCTTTTTCTTCGAGGACTCAGTTTTCTTAATCAAGTGTCCATTTTATTCATGCGAAGTCTCTCCATTCTTTTTTGTCAATGTTCTTATCCGGTGATTCTCGCGAAGATACTAACGGAGCTTCAAGTTAATCATTCTTTGTTCTTTTCCTTCTCCAGTGGATTCAATTCAATCTTTGTCGATCATATCCTTTTCCTCGTTTCAAATGTTTTCTCATGCCAGTGCACCTCTCTCTATTCATTTGTTCCGGAGTGCGAAGATATCTCAGAAGATGTTATCTCATTCAATCCATTCAAGCTATTTCGAGGTTGTTATCTCATTCAAACCATTTAAATCAACCGGTGCATTATATCTTCCTAAGGAATCGTTCAACGGTGGATATTTTGAGTGGGCCCTAACCCACGGGTCTTTTTCCAGGATCTTACTTGACTCTTCTAATTTTTCTGGGGTTATTCTCAAATTCATTTCAAAGTTTGACGTAGGAATGATTTGTCATCCGTCAAATGTCTTTCTCCAAGATCTTTCAAATTATTTTCATCGTCGGTTCAACCTTTCTAATTTTCATCCCGGAGTATCTCAAAAATTCATGGTGGTGTTTCTCATCATCATTCTCGGGTTTGTGAACATCAAAGAAGAGTTTCTCTTAAATCTTTCTCCATTCTCTTCAAGATTTATGGTTCTAGCTTGATGCCATCCTCTCATAATTGTTTTCGATTGTGAGAATTCTTTTCACCCATCCAGAGCAATTCAGGAGGCTTTTCAGTTTGATTCTCCGGAGGCCATTATTTTAGAAGATTTATTCGTTTTTCCAATCTTACCGGTGAATCGTTCAAATATCCTCTAATCAGTTCATGATCTCTCCGTTCTCATGTATCTAAATCCCCTCAAGTATCTTATTTCGTTTTTCCAATTCTTCTCGGTGAATTGTGCCTCTTCTACTTTCATTTTCAATTCTTACGGTGTTTTATTCAAGATTCTTCTTCCTTCGTTTTCATATCAATTCATCCGTTGTTTCCAAATCCTACCGACGGTTCATTGAAGACCTTCTCAAGTTTACGCCATATCTATCTTAATCTTTTCTACGAGAATAAGTAGTATGCCAAATCCGTTGCTTGTAATCAATTTAAATTGGTGAAGGATATGCATAATGTAATTCTTATTCTTTATTCATCCAAGCGATTAATTCCTTATTCCGGAGGTTCATCAAAATTCTCGATTTCATTTGTTCATCTTTCTTTTCCGGAGCTCCAGGTTTTCCACATTATCTCATCGCGAAGCTCCATCTAAATCATCGCAAGGCTTCACCTTGTGTTTTCAACTTCTCTTTCTTCCGTTATTCTTTTATTATCGGAGTTCTTCATGGAGGCTCTACATGATGGCTCATCAAAGATTTAATTCCTTCTCGAAGTGTTCATCGAGATTCTTTTCAAAGGAGCTCAAGTGTTCTTCATCTTCCATTCCAAAGTGCAATTCTTTCTCTCTTATCTTGTGAGGTGGTGTTATGTCATTGTTGATAATTTCCCTTCGTGTTTCACGATTCACAAGTTTCAAGAGTGACATGTCTAAATCCATCATTTTCTCTTCGCTTAAGACATCTTTTCAAACCATCAATCTCTTCATTGGAGTTATATTGGGTTTATATTTCACCTAAAGCTTTCCCTAAGGATTGTTGCTACTTATGGTACTTATAAATGACTCAAGTTCTTCATTTATCCTCCCGGCGAAATAAGTTTCTCGTCTCCTTGTTCATATCAATCCAATCTACTGTTTCCGTTAGTGGCAGAATTTTGCCTCAGTTTTGAGATGCTTTTCATAAGCCTATTATAAGCTTATTCGTTTCGTTGTTGGTTTTTCCAACAATTCCATTATAACCTTCTTGGAAGGGTGTTCTCCAAGTTCATTTGTGGCAGAAGTTGTCATTTTCTTCTCCGTCCCTTTATCCCAACAATCTAGCTTCTATTTTTTTGTTCCGAAAGCATTGTGATGTTGCTCTCTTCACTCTTCATCTCGAATTGTGAGGATCATGTTCTTTCCTTTTGCTTATCCATTTAACCGGAGTGTCGTGTTTTCATTCGAGCTCTCTCATCTTATCAAGTTTTGTCTCCCTTCTCAATCGGAGTGCTGTCTGAAATCTTTCTTACCCCTTGGGCCATTCTTTCAATAGTTCCGAAGGTAGTGTATTGTTGATTTTGTCAAGTATCCTCTCATCTTGTCAAGTTCTTGTTCAATTCCTTCCATTTACAATCGGAGTGCTGCCCAAATTACATCATCCTTATTCTTTCTCTATCTTGTTTTAACCGGAGTGTTGTGGCTATGATTCCTCTTCTAACCGGAGTCTCATCCAAGTGCTTTCATTTTGCCAAGCTCATATTTTTACCTTCCATTTCCAACCGGAGTGTTGTCGTAATTGATCCTTATTGTTCCTTGTACATCTCATTTCATCTTGAGTGCTTGCATGTACTTCTTGTCCATTGAACACTTTTCTTATGTCTTTCAACCTACAAGGTTCTAGTAATGGTCTTTGTTCCTCTTTTCTAACGGAGTCTTTTCAAATTTGTTCATCTTTGTTACATTCTTTCTTTCAATTTGTTCAACCTCGCAAGGTTCTTTGGCTTCACTCTTTTGTCAAAGAAGCAACTTAGTATACCTCTTTCTCTTCCTCTTCCCTTTTCCCTCCGGTGCCATCCTAGATCTCGGGACGAGATCCTCTTGTAGTGGTGGAGTGTTGTGACGCCCCGAGACCATTGCGCCAGGTGTCTTCGAGTTTTTCGCTGTCTTTGCCATGTCATTTGCTTGTGTGTTGCATTTTGCCATGTAATCATGTGCATTGCATCATCATGTTTTTCAAAACTTGCATCCTTCCGGTTTTCCCCAGTTCTTTCCATTGTTCGTTCTGAGCCAAGACACACTTGCACGCGCCCGCCGCATGTCCGAAATATTATTTAATAAGTGGCCAGGAAATGTTCTCGGAATGGGATGAAAGTTGGCATGTAGTGTTTTTATGTTGTTAGTAGGCCGCCTGCCAAGTTTCAACGCATACGGAGTCCGTTCGACGGCCCAACGGATAACTATGGCGGCAATATAGCCGGTCTAATGTCGGACGTTTTCGGTCTCCGAAAACTGTTGTCGGGCCCTATCTCTCTCTCTCTCTCCTCTCCTCTCAGCCCCGCCACAGCCCACCTAGTCCATCCACCTACCCCTCTTCGCGTCTGGAGCCGTCCGATGCGATCGCACGGTCCAAAAACCCCTCTTTGCTCAGTGCACAAACCCCCTCGCGTGCGTGTCCGAAACTCACCTGAACCCGACCCCGGCAGTCGTCACCGTTGGATTCGGTTCATCCCCAAACATCTACAAAACATCTCCGTTTTCTTGTTTGGACTCCCTATCTTTTTTCCTGGCCGTCTGATTACGATCGGAGGGATGGATTAGCCCCTAACCAAAAATCCACTTGCTATATATAGTTCCCCTTTATCCAACCCTAGACCAATCCCTAAAACCTAGGCCTCCTATCCCATCCACACATCGCCGCCGCCGCCACTCCACCAAATCCCCTCAGGATCTCCCCTGCCAGTTCCACCCAACCAGCCTCCACCTTCCCCTCGACCCATTCCACGCCCGAGCCCGTCTCCTCTGCCCTCTCCTCGAGCCGGCCGCAGTAGCAGCAGCCTAGGCTAACCTCTCGACCTCTCCTCCTGCTTTTTCCTCTCTCTCTCTCTTCTTACGGTGCCTCCTCTCCCTCCTTCGCAAGAACAAGCAGGAGCTCGCCCAAGCTCCAAGGCGGCGCTGCCGTCGTCCTGCTTCGTTCGGTGACCACCGGAGCAGCAGCTCAGCCAGTCATACCCGTCGTTGCCGAACCTCGCCGGAGCCCCAAGACTCCGCGTCTTCAAGTCCCTCTGCTGCGTCGTCCTCCTGTGACCTCCTCTGCTTTGAGTTTGTCCTTGTGATCTCCACAGCCTTGTGCCACCAACAGCCAGTGTCTGCGGCTTCCTCTGCTTCACGGCAAGGCCGCAGCCTCCTCCCGCGACCTCCAGCAGGCCCGTGCACGTGCCCCCTGGCCTCCTCAGGCCGGAGCTTGCCAGCCGCATCGACCCACCGTGAGCAGCAGCAGTCGCTGCACCCTCTCGCCGGCGAGCCCAGCAGAAGAGTCGCCTCCTTCCTCCACGCCTCCTCGCCGGCCTCCTCCACCTTCCTCCTGCGCCCGCACCTGCTAGCCGCCAAGTCCAACACCGTGGCGCCGCCCTCACCTCGTCCCCTGCCATTGACGCCATCTTGTTGAGCCCTGCGTCACGTGAAGCCGCTGTTCAAGCCCGTTCCCGGCCAGATCCGCCGTCCTGGAGACGCACGCCCCTGCCGGACCTCCCCTGCTTCGCCTTGGTCCCCGTCGTTTCCCCACGTTGACCTCCATGCCCCGCCGTCGGCCTCTGCTCGCTCTGCATCGAGCAGAGGAGCCTCAACTGCTCACACGCAAGTGCCCGCGCGAGGACCGCATCACCGTTGACCACGGTTCTGCGTGTAGGGCCCGGCCGCGCCATCGCCTCGCCTCTACAGCCTGCCTCCCGAGCTCCTCCTGCACCGATCCCCGACGCCAGTGCCCTTGCTTGTGCAGCTGCATCGCTGCCTGCCATCGACCAACACAGGAACGTGACGATGAACGCCGCGTCGTGCGTTGACCTCTCCAGCGAGGCCCAGCAGCGTCCTCCGTCCCCTAGCCGGCCCATGAGGCCTGGTGAGCAGCCCCCACCCCTGTGCATTGTTGGGCCGGTCTCTGATTCAGCCCGTGTATGTTTTTTAGCATCTGCGATTTTAGCTAATTATCTCGAATTGCTAGTTTTGCAGAAAAGCCCTCATACTTCATTCATTTATTAACTCACAAACCGTGCATCATATGTAAAAACTCCAAATATGAAAAATGCTTAGAATTTTGTCTAGTTTCATAATATGCAACTTTCAACCATGTTTAAAATGTTTAAAATGTTGTTTGTTTAAATTTTCACATGTGCCATGTTAAAATGCTTTATTTCATAACTAATTAACCGTCACTCCGAATTTAATAAACTTTATATGTAAATGGGGTAGAAAATGCCTAGTTTAATATGGTGCATTCATCTTGCATGTTTAAAAACTCTAAAATATGGTTTAGGACAGAACGGTACCAAATCCATAAATTGCATATGAGGTTTTTCCGGAATTGTTTTTTGTTGTTTCCGGCCTCATTTAAACTTGCCTAGATAGGTAGTTTTAATATGCTTCACCTCTTGGCATGTTAATCAACATTTAATATTGATGGGTACCTAAACGAGAGTGAACTAAATAAGTCACGTGGTATTTCGACAATATGCAACGGATTTGCATATTGAGCTCCACTTAATTTGTAGGATTGCTTGTGCACTTTGCCATGCCATGTATCATTAAACTGGACATGCATCATACTTGGTTGTGCATCATGCCAGGTTTATGTGATGGTTGTTTACTATGTTGCTTGCTTCTTTCCGGGTTGCTTCTCTCGTTAGCTTAGGTTTTGTTCCAGAGATGTGAGGATCCGTTCGACTACGTCTGTTTGTCTTCTTCATGGACTTGTTCTTCTTCCTTGCGGGATCTCATGCAAGATGACCATACCCTCGAAATCACTTCTATCTTTCCTTGCTAGTTGTTCGCTCTATTGTTATGCCGCGCTACCCACCACTTGCTATATCATGCCTCCCATATTGCCATGTCAAGCTTCTAACCCACCTTTCCTAGCAAACCGTTGTTTCCCTAAGTTACCGCTTTTGCTCAGCCCCTCTTATAGCGTTGTTAGTTGTAGGTGAAGCTGAAGTTTGTTCCATGTTGGAACATGGATATGTTGGGATATCACAATATATCTTATTTACTTTAATGCATCTATATACTTGGTAAAGGGTGGAAGGCTCAGCCTTATACCTGGTGTTTTGTTCCACTCTTGCCGCCCTAGTTTCCGTCATACCGGTGTTATGTTCCTTGATTTTGCGTCCCTTACGTGGTAGGGTGTTATGGGGACCCCTTGACAGTTTGCTTTGAATAAAACTCCTCCAGCAAGGCCCAACCTTGGTTTTACCATTTGCCTCACCACCACCTACCCTTCCCTCGGGTCGGCCAACCCGAGGGTCATCTTTATTTTAACCCCCCGGGGGCCAGTGCTTCTCTAAGTGTTGGTCCGAACTAGAGTCCTTTGCAGCGCCACCTCAGGGAAACTTGAGGGCTGGTTTTAGTTGTAGGGAGTGCTCATCCGGTGTTGCCCTGAGAATAAGATATGTGCAGCTCCTATCGGGATGTCGGAGCATCGGGCGGTCTTGTTGGTCTTGTTTTACCATTATCGAAATGTCTTGTAACCGGTTATCCGAAACTGATCGGGTCTTCCCGGGAGAAGGAATATCCTTCGTTGACTGTGAGAGCTTGTGATGGGCTAAGTTGGGACACCCCTGCAGGGTTTGAGCTTTCGAAAGCCGTGCCCGCGGTTATGTGGCAGATGGGAATTTTTTTAATGTCCGGTTGTAGAAAACTTGACACTTAACTTAATTAAAATGCATCAACCGCGTGTGTAGCTGTGATGGTCTCTTCTCGGCGGAGTCCGGGAAGTGAACACGGTTCTTGTGTTATGATTGTGCGTAAGTAGTTTTAGGATCATTTCTTGATCACTTCTAGTTCACGACCGTTGTGTTGCTTCTCTTCTCGCTCTCATTTGCGTATGTTTGCCACCATATATGCTTAGTGCTTGCTGCAGCTCCACCTCACTACCCTTTCCTACCCATAAGCTTAAATAGTCTTGATCTAGCGGGTGTGAGATTGCTGAGTCCTTGTGACTCACAGATACTTCCAAACAGTTGCAGGTGCCAATGATACCAGTGCAGGTGACGCAACTGAGCTCAAGTGGGAGCTCGATGAAGATCTCGATTGTTGTTTTTTGTCTTTTCCGGTTGATCAGTAGTGGAGCCCAGTTGGGACGATCAGGGATCTAGCATTTGGGGTTGTCTTCTTTTATTTTGGTTCCATAGTCGGACCTTGATGTTATTCTGGATGATGTATATTTAACTTGTAGTTGTGTGAAGTGGTGATTGTAAGACAACTATTTATCCCTTTCTTATTCAGTACATGGGATGTGTAAAGATTACCCCTCTTACAACAAGCCTACCATGTGGTTATGCCTCTAAGTCGTGCCCCGACATGTGGGAGATATAGCCGCATCGTGGGTGTTACACAGGGGGCACGCCTAGGGGGGTAAATGCGCCCCCACCCTCGTGGACAGGGTGTCGGCCCCCTGATCTTGATTCTTTCGCCAGTATTTTTTATATATTCCAAAAATAATCTCCATTGATTTTTAGGTCATTCCGAGAACTTTTATTTCTGCACAAAAGTAACACCATGGCAATTCTGCTAAAAACAGCGTCAGTCCGGGTTAGTTCCATTCAAATCATGCAAGTTAGTGTCCAAAACAAGGGCAAAAGTGTTTGGAAAAGTAGATACGACGGAGACGTATCACCTTCTAACAGGCTTTGAGGTACTTGATGTAATATTTTTTAACTATAAAAAGAATGCCTATCTATAGTCAGTAGCCTCTGAGACTTTGTTCGGCGTTCATTTAAGAAAG
Organism: Triticum dicoccoides; assembly: GCF_002162155.2. Classification (NCBI taxonomy): domain Eukaryota; kingdom Viridiplantae; phylum Streptophyta; class Magnoliopsida; order Poales; family Poaceae; genus Triticum; species Triticum dicoccoides. The sequence goes on along the minus strand of NC_041392.1, from coordinate 387,216,219 downwards.
GCCAGATAGAGGATCAAATAGTCTTCATAAGAGATTAACATACATGTGTATTTTAAAAAACAGGCGTCGAAGTTAGCGGCAACCGCCCATGCCGATGAAGTGTCCGAACTAAAGCGGCGGCTGAAGCGGGCCGATGAAGAGCTTAATCGCACCAACAAACGGTTGGAGGAGAAGCAAGGTATGCGGTTCGCATCTGACATGATATTTACTTGTTGTTGTGTTATCTTGCTGAGTTTTATAATCATGCTCACAGCTGACGCGTCTGAGGTCGAGACCCTCAAGAACGCACTGCCCGAGGCCAAGAAGGACTTGGAGGAGGAACGAGCCGCCCGTCAAAAGCATGAGTCACGGGTGGAGGAAGTCCAGCAAGACCTCAAGGATGCCATAAGAAAATATGAGTCCATAGAGCGCAAGCTTTCGGATCGAGATTCCAAACTTGCTGAGGCCCTCCAAAGCATGAAGGCAGCTCGGGTTGAAGCCCAAGGCGCCTGTCGGGAGATCCAAGAAGCAAAGCAGATCACGGCAGGTAAGGCATTTAGCATGCAAAGCAAATTTGTAAGGAGGAGGTACATATTACTGACCCGCGTTTGGAGTTCTCCAAGGGCGTTTGTGCATCTACCCCGAAATATTGCTGGTGTTGCAGAGTTCTTTCGAGCTGAAGAGGGGAGTTCAATGGAGAAGTTGTTCTGGTCGCAGTACCTTGCACCAGAGCATCCGGTGCCCTTCAGCGATCAGCTGAAGCAGCTGATCGAGCTTCATAGGGTGGCCGAACTGGCCATGAAGGATGTTATAGTCCGACTTTGGCCAGCCGAACCCATACCCACCAGTTACTTCAGGCTCATGAAGCGGCTCGTCAGCGCCTGCCCCCAGCTTGATGCCATAAAGCGGTCGGCCTGTATCGAAGCTGCTCGGATGGCCTTCGCCCGTGTCAAGGTGCAGTGGGCGAAGATGAACGCCGTCAAGCTGGCAACCAAGGGACCGCCCGCGGGCAAAGAGCACCGCACGCTGGAGCGGTATTTCGATGAAGTCTTGGAGGGTTCCCGCATTGTAGAGGGCCAGTGTTCGAAGGACACTATTTTTGAATGAATGTACATGTAATGCCCGTACTTTGTATTATAAAACAAGGCTTATGTATGATGTGTTGTTTGTTTTACTTTGAAATCATTTCCTCTTGTGCGGCCGTTTACGGTATCTGAGAGTTGGCCAGTCGTCGGCTTCAGCCCCCACGTAGGTAGTATGGGGGTGTTCGGAATGGCACCTAGACACACTTGGCCCAACCAGCGTGGTCCTTGAAGGAGGTGTCAGTGCGGCGAACCAGGCAATCAGACTATGTGGCTTTATTGCTCTCACTTAGCCATAGGAGTTTGACAATGAGGTTATAGGCGCAGCCCCTGGTGTTTCTTGATTATCCGAACATGGGTGATGTAGACGCCTGACCGGGCATAGACCAGTCCTTCGCATAATTGGGGCAAAATCGCAAGAGATTTGTAGTTAGTCGCTGAATAGCTGACCAGCTCTCGCCGCACCATGATAGTCAGTTTTCGGCTTTCTCTACTGAGGTATTTACCCGGATGAGCCGGAAACACAATCGCAGTAGTTCTCCCTTTACTGCCTTAGCCGAACAAGCGAAACGTAAGGCAATAACCACAGGAGCCGGGCAACCCAACTATTGACCAAAGACATGATTCGGAGCCGATGCATATAATGCTATATTTGTGATGCCGAATTTGCACTGTAAAATTGTTTCAGACTTATTTTATTTTTAAGACATGTACGTGGCCGAATGGAGCCCCTGGTGATTTAGGTCGTACCAAGGTGTACATGGCAATCAGATGAGAGAAAAAAAAGAATGAATACAGATTAGGAAATAAGCCAGTACCAAGTACGTTGGGCGAAAGACTGTTTCCATTATAGTCTGATTGATACGTCAAAACGTATTTTTACAAATGATGTGACAAGCATCGAGGCTATTTTACATGCTGAATACCAGGGAAAGCTGTGTGCGGGTCCTCAAAAGGAAAAAGGTGATCTTTAAAGATCCTTTAGATAATCTGCCACACGTCCATTCTGTTTTTCCTCCTTGGTGTATTATCCTTCAAAAGGATCAACGATCGGGTTCTCATGAGCGACCTAAAAAAGGGCCCTTGGTACCGTCGGAAGGTGTTGGTGGTTGTAAGGAACCTGGAAAAGAAAAAATAAGAGAAAAAGAAACATGAGTGTCTAGGTAGGGTCGAGCCATATTGTGGACTTTGTCTTTACTATGCGTCCGTCATGGCCCATGGTATCTTTAGTGCGTAGTTATGCATGCGTGGCACATATGCCGCAATTCGGCTGGGGCTGAGACGGAGGCCAAATTGCTAAGCGAGGTCCGGACGAGCCGGACCGTCGCTCTTGAGTAGTCCAGACGCGTTTAATAGTGTCCGGGGGCTTGACTGTCGATGTAGTGTTTGACGTGATAAGGCCGCCCTGGACCTCAGCTGCAAGGGCCGCGGTGTGCTCCTCAGTATGGACGGAGCGCTCTGTGTTTCCATTGACTGTTATAACACCACGTGGTCCAGGCATATTTAGTTTGAGATATGCGTAGTGCAGGATTGCATTGAAGCAAGCGAACGCAGTTCGTCCGAGCAATGCATGATAGCCGCTATGGAAGGGGACGATGTCGAAGATCAAGTCCTCGCTTCGGAAGTTGTCCGGCGAACAAAGACAACTTCCAATGTGATTGAGCCCGTGCAACGGGCCTCTACACCAGGTATTACTCCTTTAAAGGTAGTTTTGGTGGGTTTAATTCTTGACGAATCAATACCCATTTTGCAGACCATGTCTTGATAGAGCAGGTTAAGGATGTTGCTGCCGTCCAGGAGGACCCGTGTAAGGTGGAATACATCGATAATTGGGTCGAGTACCAACGTGGCCGAGCCTCCATGACGGATACTAGTCGGATGGTCTCTCCGATCGAAAGTGATCGGACAGGCTCACCTTGGATTGAATTTTGGGGCGACTGGCTCTATCGCATAGACGTCCCTTAGAGCGCGCTTGCGCTCCCGCTTGGGGATGTGAGTAGCGTATATCATATTCACCGTTTTGACCTCGTGGGAAATTTCTTCTGTCCCCCGATGTTCGGTGGGTGAGGCTCATCGTCGTCGTCCTCACTAGGCGACCCCTTCTCCTTATGTTCGGTGTTTAGCTTACCGACTTGTTTAAAGACCCAACAAATTCTGTTGGTATGGTTGGCAGGCTTGTCGGGGGTGCCGTGAATTTGGCAAGGTCGATCGAGTATTCGGTCCAAGCTTGATGAGCTGTCTTTATTTCTTTTAAATGGCTTCTTCCGTTGACCGGATTTGGAGCCACTGAATCCGGCATTAACCGCCGTGTCTTTGGTATTATCATTGTTACTTCGACGCTTGTGTTTGTTGCGCTGGGGCCTGCCGCTGTCGTTTCTAGTTTCAGAAGTACCAGGGTCATCGGTGTCGTTGTTGCTACGGGCTAACTAGCTATCCTCTCCCGTGAAAAAGCGGGTCATGAGTACTGTAAGTGCTGCCATGGACTTTGGCTTCTCTTGGCCGAGGTGTCGGGTGAGCCATTCGTCACGGATGCTGTGTTTAAAGGCCGCTAGGGCTTCGGTGTCCGGACAGTCGATGATTTGGTTATTTTTAATTAAGAACCTTGTCCAGAATTATCGGGCTGACTCTCTGGGTTGCTGGACTATGTGACTAAGGTCATCGGCATCTGGGGGCCGTACATAGGTACCTTGGAAGTTGTCTCTAAAGGCATCTTCCAAATCTTCCCAGCTGCCAATAGAATTTTCTGGGAGGCTATTTAACCAGTGCCAAGCTGGTCCCTTAAGCTTTAGGGGGATATATTCGATGGCATGTAGATCGTCACCGCGGGCCATGTGAATGTGGAGAAGAAAATCTTCAATCCGTACCGCGAGATCTGTTGTACCGTCATATGATTCAATGTTCATGGGTTTAAACCGTTCCGGGAACTGGTGCTCCATTACCTCATTGGTGAAGCATAGGGGGTGTGCGGTGCCTCTATACCGGGCTGCATCACAGCGTAATTCGGACGGGGACCGTATACGGTTTTCGGCCCGTGCGACATTGTGTCTGTCCCGCCAAGTCTGAAGGCCTCCCTCGCGCGTTGGAGGACGCCCCCTCGATCAGTAGATTGATCTTGTTAGACCGGCTCTATTGTCCTGGTCCTTGCATAAGTCATAGGTATAGCCCGGGGCCATTACCCCCTTGCCTCGAGGACAGGGTGGCGTGGGCTGGTGTTCGGCATGGGTGGCCGGTCTATCCCGTCCACATGGCGGTCGATCGGGCTCGGCAGCAGTTCTATGCTTTAGTAGTGTGGGCTCAAGGGCCTCGTCATCAAGTTGAGGCAGTAGTTTGCACTTCGGGTAACTCTTAGTTGGGCATTCAAGGCCATCTTCCTCGGCTGCCAGGACATTTGTCCATCTGTCATTGAGCAGATCCTATCAGCTTGAAGTTGTTGCTGCTTCTTTTTCAGGCTTCTTGCAGTGGCGATTAACCGGCATTTCAAGCGTTCTTGTTCGAGGGGTTTCTCCGGCACGATGAAATCTTCGTCGCCGAGGCTCACATCCTCTTCAGAGATCGGTAGGTAATTATTGTCCTCTAAGTCTTCGTTCTCGATAGGATCGTCTGGATTAACTTTCCCATCCTCCCAATCATCATGTTCAGATGTTGGTTCAACAGGGGCTTCGGGGGTCTTCGGTGTTCTCCGGAGTGTTATTATCTTTGGTGTTGGTATTGTTATATTTTTGGCGACGCGATTTTGAGCGGCGCCACTGACGTTAATGTTTTGGAGGTGCTTCGGCAGGCTTGTCCTCAACCGGATTCTCCTTGCCGTCGTCACCATCCTCTTTGGGTGTGTCCACCATGTACACGTCGTATGTGGAGGTGGCCATCCATCGTCCAGTAAACGGAGGGTTTTTGCCTTGTTCGTCTCTGGCGTTGTTGTCCATACCGTCGATGTCTTCGGAGGCATAGTCCAGCATGTCGGTTAGATCCTCGATAGTGGCTATGAAGTGGGTGGTGGGTGGGATGTAAAATTCCCCGCTCTCAACCCCTAGTCTGGGTTGGGCATAATTCAGAAGCGGTCCTTCCACAATGGCGAGTGATGGCATTAAGTCCAGAGCCTCGTTGAAAGGCGAGTGTTGGACAGAGAAGCGAGAGTCCATGGGGTTGTCCGGAGTTGGAGACTCCTGGTGGAGCCCATTTCGCACGGACCTCGAGAGTTCGGACTTAGTGTCCGACAGAGTGTCCATTGCTTGAGTGACAAGGGGAGTTCGGTTTGTCTTCGGGTTAGCTGACGATGTCGTCCCCTCCGGATCTCCGGTAACAAGTTCCATAATTGTAGAGGATCCGGCGGGCTCAAAACTCCCATCTTCGGACCTAACGGCCTGCTCTGGATCCGAGGCCCGAGCGGTAATCGTGGTCGTGAACCCTTCGGAGATCAAATCTCCTCGGATATCGGCAACATAGTTTAGGTTCCCAAAACTGATCTGATGACCAGGGGCGTAGCTGTCGATCTGCTCGAGGTGGTCAATTGAGTTGGCTCACAGCGCGAAGCCGCCGAACACGAAAATTTGGCCCCGAGGGGGCATCTCCCCTGAAATAGCATCATTGTGGACGATCGAACGATCCATCGAATCCTTCGTCGATGACACAGAGGAACTCTCAATGAAAGTACCAATGTCAGAGTCAAAACCGGCAGATCTCGTGTAGGGGGTCCTGAACTGTGCGTCTAAGGATCAAAGGTAACAGGAGGCAGGGGACAGGATGTTTACCTAGGTTCGGGCCCTCTTGATGGAGGTAAAGCCCTACGTCCTACTTGATTGACTTTGATGAGTATAGGGGTTACAAGAGTTGATCTACCACGAGATCATAATGGCTAAACCCTAGATGTCTAGCCTGTATGATTATGACTGCCTCTACGGACTAAACCCTCCAGTTTATATAGATACAGGAGGGGGCTAGGGTTTGTACAGAGTCGATTTACAGAGAAAGGAATCTTCATATCCGAACACCAAGCTTACCTTCCACGCCAAGGAGGGTCCCACCCAGACATGGGGTATGCCTTCTATCTTGTATCTTCATGGCCCACCAGTCCGGCCCACGTCAGATAGCACGGACGCCCGGGGACCCCCTAATCCAGGACTCCCTCAGTAGTCTCTTATCCGTGCTTCAGATTCCCTCAAGTCAGTGGCGAGTTGATCGATGCGGTCGCCCAATGCTTCATTCGCTTGGTGCAAAGCTCTATGCACACTGGATAGTTGAGTCTTGGTGATGTAGTTGTCGGGCTCCTCTCCTTGCTCGATCAAGAGTGGGTTGGTAGAAGTACTTGGCCTATCCATCATCTCAAGGAAATATGTGAGTAGAAGAAACGAAAAAACTAGACAAAATGTACCTTATCCAATGTTGAAAATGGATCAAAGAAGTAGCACAATTGGTACCATATCTTGTCGATTCTCACACCTACACAAGCAAAGCTTTTGGAGTAGCTTGGTAGGATGGTGGCACAAAATTTATTCAATTGTTAGCAAGATTCAATAATGTTGAAAGAGATTCACAAATTTGCACGTGTAACAAGTAGACCAAAGCAATATGTGTCACACGAAAACACATGCGCGGATAGATAAATGGGGTCGTGCAACCAAGGAACAAGCTCAAAATGTGGAATCCACAGAAAATGCCCTTGTTACACAACACTAGAGAGACGCTAGCACGATTGCTCAATAGGCGAGATACGATACTTGTGCACAACTGTAGGATCAAAAGTAGGTCTAGTGGGGGTGATTAGACTACTTAACCAAATAAAAAATCTAACCTTTTCCCAACTTTAAGTGTTGGCAGATTTTAGCAACTTAGCACAAGTCAAGCAATCAACCTACACATGCAATTCTAAGAGTGTAGCAGCGAAAATTGAAACATTGCAAATGAAGGTAAAGGGAATGGTTTGGAGAAGGCAAACGCAATGTAGACATGGAGATTTTTGGCGTGGTTCAGACAGGTGGTGCTATCGTACGTCCACGATGATGGAGACTTCAACCCATGAAGGGTAACGATTGCGCGAGTCCACGGAGGGCTCCACCCATGAAGGGTCCACGAAGAAGCAACCTTGTCTATCCCACCATGGCCATCGTCCATGAAGGAATTGCCTCACTCGGGTAGATCTTCACGAAGTAGGTGATCTCCTTGCCCTTACAAACTTCTTGGTTCAACTCCACAATCTTGTCGGACGCTCCCAAGTGACACCTAACCAATCTAGGAGACACCACTCTCCAAAAGGTAATAGATGGTGTGTTCATGATGAACTCCTTGCTCTTGTGCTTACAATGATAGTCTCCCCAACACTCAACTCTCTCTCATAGATTTGGCTATGGTGGAAAGAAGATTTGAGTGGAAAGCAACTTGGGGAAGGCTAGAGATCAAGATTCTTGTGGTTGGATTGGAATGTCTTGGTATCCACACATGAGTAGGTGGTTCTTTCTCAGAAAATGAGTAGTGAAAGTGTAGGCATGTTCTGATGGCTCTCTCTCAAATGGAGAAGGGGGTGGAGGGGTATATATAGCCTCCACACAAAATCCAATCGTTACACACATTTGACCCAACTCGGTCAAACCGAATAGGAGAACTCAGTGAGACCGATTCAGTTCAAAATGTGAACGTTATGAATCTCGATGGGACTGATGAGATCAACTCGGTGGGACCGACGTGCTAGGGCTTAAGGCAAACATCAAATCGGTGGCACCGATTGCATCAACTCGGTTAGACCGAAGTGAAGCAATAAGGCAACAGAGAGGATGTCAAGCAAACTCGGTGGGACCGATTGCACATTTTGGTGAGACCAAAATAATTAAAACAAGCAACACAGAGTTGTCAAGGCCATCTCGGTGAGACCGAGATCCGTATCCGTGTGACCGAATTGTCTAGGTTTTCTGGAAATGGCTATGTCAACTGAACTCAGTGGCGCCAGATAGATCATTTCGGTTGGGCCGAGTTTGACTTGGAGTTTTGGACATATGTGGAAATGAGAAAGTGGCTGAGGGTTTTTCAAGCAATATCACTAAGAACTTTGAGCAAGTAGACCATTAAGTTACACCTCATCCACTTTTAATAGTATTGGCTTTCCTATGGACTCAATGTGAGCTTGGATCACTAAAATAGAAATGAAGAGTCTTGACCTTTTGCCAATCTTTTTCCTTAGCATTTTTAGGGGTCCACATCTCTAGTCCATGCCATGCCAATCATTGAACTTTCTGAAATATTTAACTTGAATGGATATTAGTTCAATGAACTAGATGTTGTTATGAATTACCAAAATCACCCGGGGATTTGTTGCACTTTCAATCTCCCCTTTTTTTGGTAATTGATGACAACATATAGATCAAAGCTTTGACAAATGATAATATGAGTGAAATACATCGTCGCTTTGAGAAGTATGTGATAAGCAAGAGCTCCCTCTAAATTTGCGCATTATTAAAAATTTGCTTTTGAATGCAAATGCACAATCGAGTAGGATCATGGGTCACCCTTCCATGTCACATACATCTTGGTGGAGCACACAAAATGATAAGAGTTAAATAACATCCACTCATCACCAAGGGTACAAATGATTGATCATACACAAGTATCATAGATATAAGAAAGCTAGCACACAATAAGGCATAGTATGATCAAACACATGATCACAAGAGTATCTCACGAGCATAACAAACATAGTAGCATAGGAATCAAACAACCAAATGATTAAAGTAGCAATAGAGGCAAATAAAAGGCAAAACACACAAATACTCTCGCTCAATGCCTAATGATCTATAAACTTTCTCCCCCTTTGGCAACAAGGTACCAAAAATCTTGAAAGTGTATAGTGCTATGCGCACTCTAGGCACGATCTCCGGTAGCTCCTGAAGAGGTCTTCTGGCTTGTTGCTCTGGTGTGCGTAGATGGCGTGGAGAGGAGGGCATCCGCAAAAGCTTTGGCAGAGGTTTGTGGAGCTGGAGGGGTTGATACTGGAGGTCCAATCGTGGCAGTTTCTATAGTTGCTGAAGTAGTAGTCCTGGAGTCTCTGACAACTGGCACTGCTGATGACCTTTGTGCCCTTGGCACTCTTTGGAAAGTATCATTGGTTGGTCTGTCATCCCTGTCCCTAGCTTCTTCTTGGAGCTTCTCCATAGTGGTTTGTATCTCAGTGACCTTCACATCTTGATCATGAAATTTAGTCTCAATGATCCTCTCAAGACTCTCTTGATTTTGAATCAGGGTGGCCAAGCCCTTCTCAATTCTCACTGTAGCCTCAAGAAGATAACTGAGTTGATCTTGCTTGGTCTTGAGCATCACTGTATGTCGCGCCCAAGATGCCATGAAGAATGCAACAGACAAATGAATCACATGGTGACAAGGAAATAACTGGAAGGCTTCTGGAGCGTCGGTCTCGGGTCGTTACAAATCTCCTCCACTTATAGGATATTTCTCCCCGAGATCTAGGGATGGCACCAGAGAGAAACAGAAGAAGGAAGAGGTAAAGCTAAGTTGCTTCTTCGACAAACGAGTGAAACCAAAGAACCTTGAGAGGTAGAAAAGTTTCAAGAAAAATTATACGACGGAGATGAAAGAAGTTGAAACACTCCGTTAGACAAGAGGAACAAGTGATAGGACAAGAACCAAGAGCTCAAGGAACAATATAGGCTTTGAAAGCACTCCGGTTAAAACGAGATGGACAAGGAATAAGAACGAAAGAATTTGGGCAGCACTCCAGCTGAAAAGTGAAGGAATTGAACAAGAACATAACAAGATGGGGTGATACTTGACGTGAGCAACAACACAATGCCTCCGGAAGAAATGAAAGAAACCGAATGAAAAGAATGGAGAAGAGAAAACAACAAATTCTCCCTCAAATGAATTGGAAAGAGCATCCTGAGGAGAATGGCTTGAACGGAGTTGTTGGAAAATCAACAACCAAAAGAATAATTTTGTTATGGCCTTATGGAAAACATCTCAAAATTTGAGGTGCAATTCTATCACTAAGGGAAACGATTGATTTGATTGAGAGCACCAAAGAGATGAAACACTTCTTCCACCAAGATGATAAAGAGATAACTTGGATCATTTATAAGCACCACAATAGCAACATTCCTTAGGGAAGGCTTTAGGTGAAATATGACACAAGATAACTACAAAAAATAAATTGATGGATTTAAAATATCTCATTCTTGCTAACTTGTGCATCATGAAACACGAATGGAAATCGTCAAGAATGATATATCACCATCTCAAAAGATAAGGTAGAAATAATTGCACTTTGAAATGCAAGATGAAGAATGCTTCAACTCCTCAAAACAAAACATGTGTTGAGTACCATGTTTATTTTAGAGTATAGCTTGGCGGATCTTAACTTCGAGAGAGATCTTGAAGAACAATTGAAGAATGAAAGGAATCCTGATGAAACACCTTGAAGAAACTCTTGAGGAACTCTGGATAGATAGCACGATGATTGAAATGAAAGAAAAGTCGAAAAGAATAAGATGAAGCCTTGCAATGATTTAGATGGATCTTCGCGACGAGATAATTGAGAAAGCTTGGGACTCCGAAAAGAAAAAATGAAGCATCTTGAAACTGAGAATTTATTCCTCCTGAACAAACTCTGAAGGAAGGGATTAAATCATCTTGAGGAAATGAGAATAAGAATTCTGTCATGCTTACCCTTCATCAACTTAAATTGATGACAAGCAATGGATTTGGCATACTACTCATTCTCGTTGAAAGGGTTAAGGAAGATATAGTGCAAACTTGAGAATTTCTTCAAAGAATCACCAGTAGGATTTAGAAAGGATAAATGAATTGAAACGATAACAAAGAAAGGGGAATCTTGAACGAACCACCATAAGAACTGAAAACGAATGAAGAAAACAGAATGAATCACCAGGAAGAATTAGAAAGTGAATGAAGATACTTGGGAAAATTTAGATACAAGAGAATGAAGAGATCACGAGCTGATTAGAGAATACTTGAGCGATGCACCGGTAAGATTTGGAGAATGAGAGCTGAAAGCTGAGAATGAATAATTCTTCTAAAATGATGGCCTTCAGATGATCAAGAGAGGAAAGCAACTCCTGAAATGCTCTGGATGTGTAAGGAAAGAATTCTCACAATCAAAAACAATTATGAGGATGACATGAAGCTAGAGCCCCGAATCTTCATGAGAACGGGTCAAGATTTAAGAGAAACTCTTCTTCGATCTTCGACGCTGAGAATGATGATGAGAAACACCACCAAAATTATTGAGGCATTCCGGAACAATGAAGAATAGAAAGGTTGAACCAACAATGAAAGAATTTGAAAGATCTTGGAGAAAGACATATGGCGGATGATAATTCAATCTTACGTCAACTTTGAAAGAATTTGAAAATAACTTCAGAAAAAATTAGAAGAGTCAGGTAAGATCCTGGGAAAAGACCTGTGGGTTAGGGCCCACTCAAAATAAAACACCATTGGAAATAATTACTCGAAACAGAGATTGCACCGGTTGATTTAAATGGCTCGAATGAGATAAAAACCTCGAAATAACTTGAATGGATTGAGAATGGAAATGTGAATCTTCTGAGATTTCTTAAACACTCTATAACCATTGAATAATGAGAAGTGAATGATTAAGAGAGGCTTGGATAAGAAATACCAACATGGGAAACCAAGTGAAACAAGAGGAAGAGATATGATCACCATCAAAGCTTGAATTATGTCAACCGGAGAAGAAAACAATAACGAAGAATGATGAACTTGCATCTCCAGAGCATCTTCATGAAGAATCACCAGATAAGCACATTGAAGGAAAAGAATGAAGAGACTTCACATCAATAAAATGGATACTTGATTAAAATCAGAGCACCTAAAGAAAAGGGTGGGATAGTGGGAAAACAAAAAAATGCAACTTGGGACGGATGAAACAAACATCGTTGCGAAGAACTGAGAATTGATCTAGCAGATATTGAAAAGATAGGATTAATTTGAACGCCGGTTGGAAAAGAATTGACAAGATAATCTCGATGATCAAGAAGGATTAGTATTCACATGGAAGTATGAGAACGCCGCTTAGGGAAGGTATGGAATCAACACTTGACATTGAAGCAACTCGAATACCACAACTCAAAACAAAACAGAGGATTGGATTGCAGAATAAGCCGAAAACAAACATATGATAGACCCCATATCGTATCATGTGTCTGTTTGAAAAATATCCTACGTGATACTTGAATTCCCACCTAAGAACTCCCGAAACTTTCTGGTTATGCAATCTGGTGTTGGGGATACAGTGAGGCACAATATATCTCACACAACTAACAAGCCCTACGCTCCAATTGTATCCATCCTTCAACACATAACCAAGAAACCTTCGGAAATTGTGTACCTCAGACCTTTGAAAACATCTGATATACTAGCTGTGGCAATACATCTGATCGCTCTCCCCAGTACTGGGTGTCGTCAAACTACTCTCACCACAAAGAGTATAGAAGCGTTTTCGATGTCGGTGACCTCTGGTATTCCGGAACTGAAACGATAAACACTGTGACAAAAACACCTTGGAGCTCAACTCCCCGGGACACTGCCACAACCCCTAAATGTCAGGACGAACTAAGCCAGAATCCCCGTCACAATGATATCGCAACGATCCAACAAAACCCGCGTGATCCTAAAAAAGATTTGAGTGAAAAGCATAGAAGATCGAAGTCAAAACATCTACGTCATGAATCCTCACCAGAGCGACAAAGGGGATAAGGAGTAAAAAGAATTCCTACTCTCCGATATAACTAAGACTCAAAATAGTTTTCTTCTAGACTCAACAACAGCAGTGGTTCGATCAATCAAGGGGGCTCCTAAGGTTGGTAAGGCTCTGATACCAACTTGTCGCGCCCAAGATGCCATGAAGAATGCAATAGATAAATGAATCACACGGCGACAACGAAATAACTGGAAGCCTTCTGGAGCATCGGTCTCGGGTCATTACACTGTAGAAGCATCTGGTGCACTTGCTACCTTTTCTGCTTTTGCAGCCTTTGCTTTCTCTCTTTTCTCCTGGGCTTCTGCAAGTAGGATGGGATGCATCCATGACAACCTTGTTGTCCTCAAAATCGGGCCTCAGGGGAAGATGCTCTTTATCAAGAAGATATGTCCCAGTTCCCATCTTTGAATTGATCAACATTTGAATGTGAGGGGCATATCCACAAGATCTCTTTTGATTAGTAGATGTTCTCTTCACAGTCTCAACAATCAAGATCATCACCTTGAACTTCTAAGGTACATCAAACATGTGAAGCAAATTGATTGAGTGACCATAGATCATTCTATGATCTCCTGACTTGAGCAAAAGGGTGTGCCTCAAGATAGTGTTGATAGTGGTCAAACCAGACAGCAGATAGTATATGGATCCAAGCGTGTGTGTCTCCAGGGCATCATGGGAATGGTCTTGTACATGTTGTCCATGGAGTTGTGATCCTTCCTAGGCTTGGCATATACATCAGTGCCATTCTCCTATTCCTTTGGGGCATTGATCAGGTTGGCCCATTCTGAGATTGTTGATTGATACCATGTACCTTCAGTCATCCAGAAAATCTTTCCATCTGGGTAGAAGTGAGCAGTGGAATAGAATTGCATGATCATCTCATCGTTCCACTTAGTCAACTTTTGACCAAAAAACTTGTCCACTTCATTCATTCTGAAGCTCTCATGCACACCTGGGAAGTAGTACTCATTGTCATCAATGTATGTCCAGTCAACCCACTTCATATCACAGATAATGGGCTTCTTATCTAACAAGACAGTCTCATAGAAATCATGATGTTCCTTGGTGTGAAAACGATAGTCTACAGCAGTTCTCCTCCTAGTGGCATAGGGATCAGTCTCCCTCCAGTGTCTCAGACTTGTATCCTTTATCACCTTCATATTTTCTACCACGGGACGATCATCACTATGATCTGGAATCTTGGGCTTTAGTTTTATGAGCACTTGTTGCTCCTCTTCTTATTGAGCTTCAGGCACTGGGGCCTTATTCTTCTCAGCAGCGGGGATGTTCCTGGTAGATCTCTTGGGTGTAGATGGTTTGGGAGCTTGAGCTGGAGGCTTGGGAGCAGACTTGGGCTTAGATGGAGCAGCCCCGGTCCTTATGGCATCCCCCATAAGCTTCCGAGTCTTTGCAGGAGGTGCAACAAGATCTTCCTCCTCATCTTCATCGGAATCTCTCATCATAGAAGGTTTGCCAATGGCTATGGCAATGGTCTTTTTAACTCTCTCCTTCTTCTTCTTTCCTCCAGCAGCCTCTTCCTCTCTTGGTTCAAGAGTGAACTCCATGGTTTCTTGAGTTGAGGCTCTGGCCTTTAACATAGGAGCTCTCTTAGCAGGAGCTTCCTTGCACTACCATAGGATGTTGCTAACGCGACACTATGATCAGAGACCCTTCGATGAAACTGTGTGCGATGCAATAATAACAAACGGTGGTGTAAAAAACCGTCAAAAAAGGCACAAAACATTTGTGATGACAGATGCATCAAACATGGTTCAGATTTTAGTTGCGTGTGTGATTCAGGGCATACGGTTCAGTTCAATTAACCATTTCCGATGAGTAGGAACAAAAGAAACAGGCAGCCAGATGAAGGTGTGTGTGATGTAAAGCATACAGTTCACTCGGATGAACTGTTTGTGATTAGGAAACACAAAAGAAACGGTTAGCCAGATCAATGTGTGTGCGATGTATAGCATATAGTTCACTCGGATGAACTGTTTGTGATTAGGCAACACAAAAGAAACGGTCAGCCAGATCAAGGTGTGTGCGATGTACGACATGCGGTTCACCCAGATGAACTATTTGCGTTGAGACAAGAGAACAGAAACGGTTCAATACAAAAAATACCATAAATATTGCAAGGTTCAAATTTAATGATTACAACGCCCAAATTCAAACATTGCAAGTTGCGTCATTTCTGAAAAGGGATCAGCCGCTGACAAGTCATGTATGGGTTTGACACAATAATTTTGAATTGCTTTGCCATATGTTCTTCCCATATGAAGTTTGGCATTTTTGGAGGCACTTCCATTCCAAAGTACCAGCCGGCTCTGATAATCATACCATTGATCTTTCCTAATTAAATGTGTGTTCAACCTCAGTACACTCAGCACCTTTGCTCTGGCAAGAAAGAACCTAGCGAGTGTAATCTCCGGTGGGGTCCCTCGGTAGGAGTTCAAAGTAATATTTTAGAGATGCAAATCCAGGCATTCGATGTGATTGTCGTTATAAACATCATCCACCGGGCCTAATATGCACTACAAAAGAAGAGAACGTGTTAGTGCCTACATGCAGTTTTGAACACTGCTACACGCCCATTTGGTTTGCAGGATTTGTAAAATGCACCAACATGCCATCATCGCTCTGGCATGATTAACATGGGCATTTGATTACAATCTAGAAACATGTAGCCTTCTTCACAAGAGGTTGGATTGGATGAGAAATTCCCTAAGAAAACTAGTACAGATGAATCCAAAGGAGAAATGCTTATGGACAATTGTAACCATATGAATGAAGCAACCAATATGGGGTGGGGTGTATGTCCTAAAATCCTCCAAAACTCCTTCAGAAATCGTAGTACATTGTCATTGTAAACTTGGGAAAAGGTGCAAAAAATTGAACTCCCTTATGGTTAACATTTAACAGGAAAGGAACATCACCACGATATATAGCTTCTTTAGGCACGGAAAGCATCTCAGGCAACTGAAAACTTGGTCCAGGTTGGGGACGACAGATTCTAGTGCCAAGACCTTCACTATGTCCAGAATCTGGGTGAAGCTTCGCTGGATGATAGATGAACATACATCCTCAAAACTAGAAATAATGTTGATATCAAGAAGGAGAGGTATATAAGGCGACTGTTGTACCTCAAAGTTGTAGTGTTTGACAGACGAGTAGCCCACCACTTTCAATTTCAGCACAGAAATGACATTGATTCTTGTTGGACCTTGTTAATCAACTACAAGTAATCTCTCAAGTGAAGGTGTGTCATGGATGACCATATTGTGGTCCACCTTTTGTGATCTCTCGTTGCAGCACCAGCAACACACATAAATAGTCCGGAGAGTCCAGGAGGTGATGTGCAAGGTAATCGACCAATTCATCGCCTGAAGACGAAGGAACTCGAGTGCAGTACAGCCGCGGAGCAGGTGCTCCATGTCATCCTTTGGGATGCGGACGGCGACGAGCTCGATGTGCTTCAGTCATGGTAGAAAAAGAGCGGGTGTGTCATTAAGGGGGGATGGTAGTTCATGAACTTGGCGAGGCGCAGTGTGGGCGCGAAGCGGAGCGTGGACGTTGGCAGCAAGTGCATATGCCGATCATTATAACTTAGCTTCTCGAGCTGATCTATGGCGCGGGATCGGAACCACTCATCAAGCTTGGCTCGGTCCTTGCCATTGGAATGGAACGTGCCCGTGATAAGGCCTTTGGTTGCGCCATCGTGACTGCCGAGGATCTGGCAGAACGCATCCAAGCTTTGGCGATAGCCATGGAAGAGCTTGTGGGCGTTGAGGAGGTCGACAGGGGTGCAGAGCCATAGGGTGTGCCACCGCCGGGAAAGGGTGGATGTCCTTGCCGGATATTTTATTGGGAGGAGGGATATGATGAATATCAACATATCATCGTCGATGTTGTTGATGAAGTCTAGGCCTGCTGGAGTCGCTTGCAGTTCTTTATCGACCCGCCTCCGCTTGTTGGCAGCATCGTAATACACCTTGTCGGTAGGGACGGAAACCTCTATCTCCATATTCACGCCATGCTCCGATGCTTCAGCAGCCTCAGCGTCGCCACTCCCTCCGATGGGGCGCTTCGGCGGCATCCTCGTACACTAACGGCTTTGAGGACTCAGAGCGGCGTCGAGGATGCGGGTGGAGAGAGAGGAATTGTGTGTGTGGCGAGGATGGGGGTGCGGCCACTCGGCGGCGCCATTAATATAGACCAGTGGGAGCGAGGAGGGCGGCGGTCCAAGGCTGTCTCGCTTCCCGGTGAGAACGATTGCTTAATCTCTAGTATGAATGAAATCTATGCTTAATTATAGAATTTTAGATGCAAAAAATAGATAGTGCTATTGATTTTTAGCTGCATATTTTGTCAAATAGCAGTTTCTCTTGGCTTAGCGCCGAAGTCTGTCTTTAATTTGCATACCGTAATCTAAACCGTTTGCGTTGAAGAGATGCACAGATCGTGCGTTCAACAGCTTGTACGCTTCCCGGTGAGCCTGCACACTGGACTGCGCTCGCACGCCTCCCGTTCAATCAAGCAGCTGTCCACACGGCACCTCCTGTTATTATTCGAGTGCGCCTTCCTCTCAAAATGGACACGAAAAATACCATAGCATGTCGGGTGCCTTTCCATGATAGCATGCTAAGTTTCATGAATTTCAGACGAGTTTTAGATTTACTAGAATTTAAAAACAAAGTATCTCAACATTTTGCCGGCAGTCAATGGTGCCCGGGTGTTTGAAATTCATTCCCAATTCTTGCATGCACCCAAGGACACAGATTTGATTTTTTCAACCAATTTAAATGCACTGGAGCTTGTGCATGTAGTTCAAATTTGAATTATGCACATAAATGCATTGAAAACTCAGTTAATGCATAAAAATGTCCAAACTAACCCCAAAAAATCACAAAAATTCACACAACACTCCTGTTGTTCTATATTGACATGAGAAAAAAATATGAAAGCAATAAGAGGCAATGGATATCGTTTTGTCCCCAAAGGTGGGACGTTCCCTACCGAAAACCATCATGCTTGTTGTGAGAAGCTCCGGTTTGTGAGAAGCATATACCCAAACCTGCCCCAAATGGGACAAATTTTGTACCACGGCACGTTGATGACGCTCCATGATAGCATGCCAAGTTTCATGGATTTCAGACGAGTTTTGGCTTTACTAGAATTTAAAAACCAGGCATCTCAATGTTTTGTTAGCAATCAACGGTGCCCTGGTGTTTGAAATTCATTCCCATTTCTTGCATGGGACCTAAGCATGCACCCAAGGACACCGATTTGATTTTTCAACCAATTTATATGCACGGGAGCATGTGCATGTAGTTCAAATTTCAATTGTCCACATAAATGCATTAAAAACTCAGATAATGCATAAAAATGTCCAAACAAATCCCAAAAAATCACAAAAATTCACACAACACTCATGTTGTTCTATGTTGACACGAGAAAAAAATTTGAAAGCAATAAGAGGCAATGGATATCGTTTCGTCCCCAAAGGTGGGGCATCCCCTACCGAAAACCATCATGCTTGCTGTGAGAAGCTTCGGTTTGTGAGAAGCATATACCCAAACCTGCCCCAAATGGGACAAAAAATTTACCACGACATGTAGATGCCGCTCCATGATTGCATGCCAAGTTTCATGAATTTCAGACGAGTTTTGGATTTACTAGAATTTAAAAACCATGCATCTCAATGTTTTGCCGGCAATCAACGGTGCACTGGTGTTGGAAATTCATTCCCATTTCTTTCATGGGACCTAAGCATGCACCCGAGGACACAAATTTTATTTTTCAACCAATTTATATGCACTGGCGCATGTGCATGTAGTTCAAATTTGAATTATGCACATAAATGCATTGATAACTCGGATAATGCATAAAAATGTCCAAACGAACCCAAAAAATCACAAAAAATCACACAACACTCCTGTTGTTCTATGTTGGCACGAGAAAAAAAATTGAAACCAATAAGAGGCAATGGATATCGTTTGGTCCCCAAAGGTGGGGCGTTCCCTATCGAAAACCATCATGCTTGTTGTGAGAAGCTCCGGTTTGTGAGAAGCATATACCCAAACCTGCCCCAAATGGGACAAAATTTTTACCACGGCATGTTGATGCCACTGCATGATAGCATGCCAAGTTTCATGAATTTCAGACGAGTTTTGGATTTACTAGAATTTAAAAACCAGGCATCTCAATGTTTTGCCGGCAATCAACGGTGCCCTAGTGTTTCAAATTCATTCCCATTTCTTGCATGTGACCTAGGCATGCACCCCAGGACACATATTTGATTTTTCATCCAATTTATATGCACTAGAGCATGTTCATATAGTTCAAATTTTAATTATGCACATAAATGCATTGAAAACTCAGTTAATGCATAAAAATGTCCAAACTAACCCCAAAAAATCACAAAAATTCACACAACCCTCCTGTTGTTCTATATTGACATGAGAAAAAATATGAAAGCAATAAGAGGCAATGGATATCGTTTTGTCCCCAAAGGTGGGACGTTCCCTACCGAAAACCATCATGCTTGTTGTGAGAAGCTCCGGTTTGTGAGAAGCATATACCCAAACCTACCCCAAATGGGACAAATTTTGTACCACGGCACGTTGATGACGCTCCATGATAGCATGCCAAGTTTCATGGATTTCAGACGAGTTTTGGCTTTACTAGAATTTAAAAACCAGGCATCTCAATGTTTTGTTAGCAATCAACGGTGCCCTGGTGTTTGAAATTCATTCCCATTTCTTGCATGGGACCTAAGCATGCACCCAAGGACACCGATTTGATTTTTCAACCAATTTATATGCACGGGAGCATGTGCATGTAGTTCAAATTTCAATTGTCCACATAAATGCATTGAAAACTCAGATAATGCATAAAAATGTCCAAACAAACCCCAAAAAATCACAAAAATTCACACAACACTCATGTTGTTCTATGTTGACACGAGAAAAAAATTTGAAAGCAATAAGAGGCAATGGATATCGTTTCGTCCCCAAAGGTGGGGCATCCCCTACCGAAAACCATCATGCTTGTTGTGAGAAGCTTCGGTTTGTGAGAAGCATATACCCAAACCTGCCCCAAATGGGACAAAAAATTTACCACGACATGTAGATGCCGCTCCATGATTGCATGCCAAGTTTCATGAATTTCAGACGAGTTTTGGATTTACTAGAATTTAAAAACCATGCATCTCAATGTTTTGCCGGCAATCAACGGTGCCCTGGTGTTGGAAATTCATTCCCATTTCTTTCATGGGACCTAAGCATGCACCCGAGGACACAAATTTTATTTTTCAACCAATTTATATGCACTGGCGCATGTGCATGTAGTTCAAATTTAAATTATGCACATAAATGCATTGATAACTCAGATAATGCATAAAAATGTCCAAACGAACCCAAAAAATCACAAAAAATCACACAACACTCATGTTGTTCTATGTTGGCACGAGAAAAAAAATTGAAACCAATAAGAGGCAATGGATATCGTTTGGTCCCCAAAGGTGGGGCGTTCCCTATCGAAAACCATCATGCTTGTTGTGAGAAGCTCCGGTTTGTGAGAAGCATATACCCAAATCCGCCCCAAATGGGACAAATTTTTTACCACGGCATGTTGATGCCACTCCATGATAGCATGCCAAGTTTCATGAATTTCAGACGAGTTTTGGATTTACTAGAATTTAAAAACCAGGCATCTCAATGTTTTGCCGGCAATCAACGGTGCCCTGGTGTTTCAAATTCATTCCCATTTCTTGCATGTGACCTAGGCATGCACCCCAGGACATATATTTGATTTTTCAAGCAATTTATATGCACTAGAGCATGTTCATATAGTTCAATTTTTAATTATGCACATAAATGCATTGAAAACTCAGTTAATGCATAAAAATGTCCAAACTAACCCCAAAAAATCACAAAAATTCACACAACACTCCTGTTGTTCTATATTGACATGAGAAAAAAATATGAAAGCAATAAGAGGCAATGGATATCGTTTTGTCCCCAAAGGTGGGACGTTCCCTACCGAAAACCATCATGCTTGTTGTGAGAAGCTCCGGTTTGTGAGAAGCATATACCCAAACCTGCCCCAAATGGGACAAATTTTGTACCATGGCACGTTGATGACGCTCCATGATAGCATGCCAAGTTTCATGGATTCCAGACGAGTTTTGGCTTTACTAGAATTTAAAAACCAGGCATCTCAATGTTTTGTTAGCAATCAACGGTGCCCTGGTGTTTGAAATTCATTCACATTTCTTGCATGGGACCTAAGCATGCACCCAAGGACACCGATTTGATTTTTCAACCAATTTATATGCACGGGAGCATGTGCATGTAGTTCAAATTTCAATTGTCCACATAAATGCATTGAAAACTCAGATAATGCATAAAAATGTCCAAACAAATCCCAAAAAATCACAAAAATTCACACAACACTCATGTTGTTCTATGTTGACACGAGAAAAAAATTTGAAAGCAATAAGAGGCAATGGATATCGTTTCGTCCCCAAAGGTGGGGCATCCCCTACCGAAAACCATCATGCTTGCTGTGAGAAGCTTCGGTTTGTGAGAAGCATATACCCAAACCTGCCCCAAATGGGACAAATAATTTACCACGGCATGTAGATGCCGCTCCATGATTGCATGCCAAGTTTCATGAATTTCAGACGAGTTTTGGATTTACTAGAATTTAAAAACCATGCATCTCAATGTTTTGCCGGCAATCAACGGTGCCCTGGTGTTGGAAATTCATTCCCATTTCTTTCATGGGACCTAAGCATGCACCCGAGGACACAAGTTTTATTTTTCAACCAATTTATATGCACTGGCGCATGTGCATGTAGTTCAAATTTGAATTATGCACATAAATGCATTGATAACTCAGATAATGCATAAAAATGTCCAAACGAACCCAAAAAATCACAAAAAATCACACAACACTCCTGTTGTTCTATGTTGGCACGAGAAAAAAAAACCAATAAGAGGCAATGGATATCGTTTGGTCCCCAAAGGTGGGGCGTTCCCTATCGAAAACCATCATGCTTGTTGTGAGAAGCTCCGGTTTGTGAGAAGCATATACCCAAACCTGCCCCAAATGGGACAAATTTTTTACCACGGCATGTTGATGCCACTCCATGATAGCATGCCAAGTTTCATGAATTTCAGACGAGTTTTGGATTTACTAGAATTTAAAAACCAGGCATCTCAATGTTTTGCCGGCAATCAACGGTGCCCTGGTGTTTCAAATTCATTCCCATTTCTTGCATGTGACCTAGGCATGCACCCCAGGACACATATTTGATTTTTCAACCAATTTATATGCACTAGAGCATGTTCATATAGTTCAAATTTTAATTATGCACATAAATGCATTTAAAACTCAGTTAATGCATAAAAATGTCCAAACACACCTCGAAAAATCACAAAAATTCACATAACACTCCTGTTGTTCTATGTTGACACGAGAAAAAAATTCGAAAGCAATAAGAGGCAATGGATATCATTTCATCCCCAAAGGTGGGACGTTCCCTACCGAAAACCATCATGCTTGTTGTGAGAAGCTCCGGTTTGTGAGAAGCATATACCCAAACCTGCCCCAAATGGGACAAATTTTGTACCACGGCACGTTGATGACGCTCCATGATAGCATGCCAAGTTTCATGGATTTCAGACGAGTTTTGGCTTTACTAGAATTTAAAAACCAGGCATCTCAATGTTTTGTTAGCAATCAACGGTGCCCTGGTGTTTGAAATTCATTCCCATTTCTTGCATGGGACCTAAGCATGCACCCAAGGACACCGATTTGATTTTTCAACCAATTTATATGCACGGGAGCATGTGCATGTAGTTCAAATTTCAATTGTCCACATAAATGCATTGAAAACTCAGATAATGCATAAAAATGTCCAAACAAATCCCAAAAAATCACAAAAATTCACACAACACTCATGTTGTTCTATGTTGACACGAGAAAAAAATTTGAAAGCAATAAGAGGCAATGGATATCGTTTCGTCCCCAAAGGTGGGGCATCCCCTACCGAAAACCATCATGCTTGCTGTGAGAAGCTTCGGTTTGTGAGAAGCATATACCCAAACCTGCCCCAAATGGGACAAATAATTTACCACGGCATGTAGATGCCGCTCCATGATTGCATGCCAAGATTCATGAATTTCAGACGAGTTTTGGATTTACTAGAATTTAAAAACCATGCATCTCAATGTTTTGCCGGCAATCAACGGTGCCCTGGTGTTGGAAATTCATTCCCATTTCTTTCATGGGACCTAAGCATGCACCCGAGGACACAAGTTTTATTTTTCAACCAATTTATATGCACTGGCGCATGTGCATGTAGTTCAAATTTGAATTATGCACATAAATGCATTGATAACTCAGATAATGCATAAAAATGTCCAAACGAACCCAAAAAATCACAAAAAATCACACAACACTCCTGTTGTTCTATGTTGGCACGAGAAAAAAAAATTAAAACCAATAAGAGGCAATGGATATCGTTTGGTCCCCAAAGGTGGGGCGTTCCCTATCGAAAACCATCATGCTTGTTGTGAGAAGCTCCGGTTTGTGAGAAGCATATACCCAAACCTGCCCCAAATGGGACAAATTTTGTACCACGGCACGTTGATGACGCTCCATGATAGCATGCCAAGTTTCATGGATTTCAGACGAGTTTTGGCTTTACTAGAATTTAAAAACCAGGCATCTCAATGTTTTGTTAGCAATCAACGGTGCCCTGGTGTTTGAAATTCATTCCCATTTCTTGCATGGGACCTAAGCATGCACCCAAGGACACCGATTTGATTTTTCAACCAATTTATATGCACGGGAGCATGTGCATGTAGTTCAAATTTCAATTGTCCACATAAATGCATTGAAAACTCAGATAATGCATAAAAATGTCCAAACAAATCCCAAAAAATCACAAAAATTCACACAACACTCATGTTGTTCTATGTTGACACGAGAAAACAATTTGAAAGCAATAAGAGGCAATGGATATCGTTTCGTCCCCAAAGGTGGGGCATCCCCTACCGAAAACCATCATGCTTGCTGTGAGAAGCTTCGGTTTGTGAGAAGCATATACCCAAACCTGCCCCAAATGGGACAAAAAATTTACCACGACATGTAGATGCCGCTCCATGATTGCATGCCAAGTTTCATGAATTTCAGACGAGTTTTGGATTTACTAGAATTTAAAAACCATGCATCTCAATGTTTTGCCGGCAATCAACGGTGCCCTGGTGTTGGAAATTCATTCCCATTTCTTTCATGGGACCTAAGCATGCACCCGAGGACACAAGTTTTATTTTTCAACCAATTTATATGCACTGGCGCATGTGCATGTAGTTCAAATTTGAATTATGCACATAAATGCATTGATAACTCAGATAATGCATAAAAATGTCCAAACGAACCCAAAAAATCACAAAAAATCACACAACACTCCTGTTGTTCTATGTTGGCACGAGAAAAAAAAATTAAAACCAATAAGAGGCAATGGATATCGTTTGGTCCCCAAAGGTGGGGCGTTCCCTATCGAAAACCATCATGCTTGTTGTGAGAAGCTCCGGTTTGTGAGAAGCATATACCCAAACCTGCCCCAAATGGGACAAATTTTTTACCACGGCATGTTGATGCCACTCCATGATAGCATGCCAAGTTTCATGAATTTCAGACGAGTTTTGGATTTACTAGAATTTAAAAACCAGGCATCTCAATGTTTTGCCGGCAATCAACGGTGCCCTGGTGTTTCAAATTCATTCCCATTTCTTGCATGTGACCTAGGCATGCACCCCAGGACACATATTTGATTTTTCAACCAATTTATATGCACTAGAGCATGTTCATATAGTTCAAATTTTAATTATGCACATAAATGCATTTAAAACTCAGTTAATGCATAAAAATGTCCAAACACACCACTAAAAATCACAAAAATTCACATAACACTCCTGTTGTTCTATGTTGACACGAGAAAAAAATTCGAAAGCAATAAGAGGCAATGGATATCATTTCATCCCCAAAGGTGGGACGTTCCCTACCGAAAACCATCATGCTTGTTGTGAGAAGCTTCGATTTGTGAGAAGCATATACCCAAACCTGCCCCAAATGGGACAAAATGTTTACCATGGCATGTTGATGAAGCTCCATGATAGCATGCCAAGATTCATGAATTTCAGACGAGTTTTGGATTTACTAGAATTTAAAAACCAGGCATCTCACTATTTTGCCGACAATCAACGGTGCCCTGGTATTTCAAATTCATTCCCATTTCTTGCATGGGACCTAAGAATGTACCCAAGGACACAGATTTGATTTTTCTACCAATTTATATGCATTGGAGCATGTGCATGTAGTTCAAATTTGAATTGTGCACATAAATGCATTGAAAACTCAGATAATGCATAAAAATGTCCAAACGAACCCCGAAAAATCACGAAAATTCACACGACACTCCTGTTGTTCTATGTTGACACAAGAAAAAAATTGAAAGCAATAAGAGGCAACGGATATCGTTTCGTCCCCAAAGTTGGGTGTTCCCTACCGAAAACCATCATGCTTGTTGTGAGAAGCTTCGGTTTGTGAGAAGCATATACCCAAACCTGCCCCAAATGGGACAAAAAATTTACCACGGCATGTTAATGCTGCTCCATGATAGCATGCCAAGTTTCATGATTTTCAGACGATTTTTGGATTTACTAGAATTTAAAAACTAGGCATCTCAATGTTTTGCCGGCAATCAACGGTGCCCTAGTGTTTGAAATTCATTCCCATTTCTTGCATGGGACCTAAGCATGCACCCAAGGACACAGATTCGATTTTTCAAAAATTTATATGCACTGGAGCACGTGCATGTAGTTCAAATTTGAACTATGCACATAAATGCATTGAAAACTCAGTTAATGCATAAAAATGTC
This sequence comes from Triticum dicoccoides, assembly GCF_002162155.2. Taxonomy (NCBI): domain Eukaryota; kingdom Viridiplantae; phylum Streptophyta; class Magnoliopsida; order Poales; family Poaceae; genus Triticum; species Triticum dicoccoides. The sequence continues at coordinate 387,190,468 of NC_041392.1, read as the reverse complement.
CAAACAAACTCCAAAAAATCAAAAAAAATCACACAACACTCCTGTTGTTCTATGTTGACACAAGAAAAAAAATTGAAAGCAAAAAGAGGCAATGGATATCGTTTCGTCCCCAGAGGTGGGACGTTCCTTACCAAAAACCATCATGCTTGTTGTGAGAAGCTCCGGTTTGTGAGAAGCATATACCCAAACCTACCCCAAATGGGACAAAAAATTTACCACGGCATGTTGATGCCGCTCCATGATAGCATGTCATGTTTCATGAATTTCAGACGAGTTTTGGATTTACTAGAATTTAAAAACCAGGCATCTCAATGTTTTGCCGGCAATCAACGGTGCCCTAGTGTTTGAAATTCATTCCCATTTCTTGCATGGGACCTAAGCATGCACCCAAGGACACAGATTTGATTTTTCAACCAATTTATATGCACTGGAGCATGTGCATGTAGTTCAAATTTGAATTATGCATATAAATGCATTGAAAACTCAGTTAATGCATAAAAATGTCCAAACGAACCCCAAAAAATCACAAAACATAACACAACACTCATGTTGTTCTATGTTGACACAATTAAAATTTTGAAATCAATAAGAGGCAATGGATATCGTTTCATCCCCAAAGGTGGGGTGTTCCCTACCGAAACCATCATGCTTGTTGTGAGAAGCTCTGGTTTGTGAGAAGCATATACCCAAACCTGCCCCAAATGGGACAAAAAATTTACCACAACATGTTGATGCCGCTCCATGATACCATGCCAAATTTTATGAATTTAAGACGAGTTTTGGATTTACTAGAATTTAAAAACCAGGCATCTCAATGTTTTGCCGGCAATAAACGGTGCCCTGGTGTTTGAAATTCATTTCCATTTCTTGCATGGGACCTAAGCATGCTCGCAAGGACAAAGATTTTATTTTTCAAACAATTTATATGCACTCGAGCATGTGCATGTAGTTCAAATTTGAATTATGCACATAAATGCATTGAAAACTCACTTAATGCATAAAAATGTCCAAACGAACCTTGTATAATTCCAATTCTTTTATGACACATATATAGTTGCATGATCACTGCAGATAAAAGGTCTAGCAATTCAAACATCGTCCATGGCCGTTGTGACCCCATTATGTAATTCAAATCAAGACGAAAATTCAAGTAGATCCCAGATAGTTTATTATAACCAACCATGTGAGATGCATCACAAAATATCTTCGGACTGTGTTTGAATAAGGGACCGTGTCTGATGACACTTTGTGCGCCAGTTTTTTGGCTGAAGCGATTCGAAATTTTCAGCTTCCGCAGAAATATCTACCTCCCCGCCCCCTCCCCTTACCAAAAGCCACATTTCCCTTGTTTCCACCTTCCTTTCCAAGTTGAAACCTTCACTCCTTGCTTGCAGCGCCGCCGCCTCCTCACTGGTGACCCTCCTTCACGCTGCTCGGCCTCACCTATCCAGGCAGGTAATCCACACCCGACCCCATCCTCCTCCTCCTTCCACATCCCACATGCCCCGACCGCCGGCGTGAGCACGACACCTTCCACCCAAATCCCCGACCCCTCCACCGAATAAGCGCTGGCCTAAGCCATGGTGCACGCAGTATAGCCATGACCTCAAGGAGCATTTGGCAGTGGAGAAGCAAATCGCGGCCGCACACGCAGATGAGGTCGTGATGGCTGCCATTCGTGCCGACCGCCAGATCTTGGAGGAGCACCTCGCCGTTGAGGCCACCGTTGACTCCTCGCGTGCCGACGCCGCGACGCGATTGGCTGCTTTAAATGACAATTCGTGGCATTTTCTCGAGGCCACCATCGGTGTCTTTGATGAAGACTACGAGGTGTTTTCTCAGCATGCATGTGCTTACCTCATCTCGAGAGCCAGCAGGTTGGTGCTCGGAGTGGCTCAGGCAACTCAACACTACAACGAGGGCACCCACGATGCGGAGGCCTCGCCCTCTTCCATGTCCAAGTAGCCAATCGTCATCGATATCTCCGACAATGAGGAGTAGCTTGTCTTATTAGCTCACTATAAGGACCCACGTGCAGTTTTCTAGCTACCGCCTTTCCTTAACTAATTCTAGTGAGGTGTGCTATCTAATTTTACCATGCAATCTTCTACTATAGTGTATATGTTCTATATGTTGTGCAATGTGGTGTTCAAATAACTGCTTGGTTCAATTCTGCAAATGTGATGTTCAATTCTTCAGGGTGCAATATTTCCAAGTTGTTAAGCATGCTTGGTTTGGTTAAATGTCTGATCTTCTATTAGGAGTATGTTATATTGTTCAATTGGTGTTTATTTAACTGCTTGGTTCATTTGTTGTGGCTTGGTTCACTTGTTGTGGTGTTTAGTTAACTGCTTGGTTCAATTCTGCAATGCGATGTTTAATTGTTGTGGCTGCATTCTATTATTGTATACCATGTGAGGAATAAATCGAATTTGGCTCTACTAAATACATGAGAAACAAATACAATTGCTATATTTCCAAGTTGTTAAGCATGCTTGGTTTGGTTAACTGTTTGATCTTCTATTAGGAGTATGTTATATTGTGCAATGTGGTGCTCAGTTAATGTTTGGTTCATTTGTTGTGGTGTTTAGTTAACTGCTTGGTTCAATTCTGCAATGCAATGTTCAATTGATGTGGATGCATTTTGTTATTGTATACCATGTAAGGAATAAATCGAATTTGGTTGTACTAAATACATGAGAAACAAATACAATGCTATATTTCCAAGTTGTTAAGCATGCTTGGTTTGGTTAACTGTCTGATCTTCTATTATGAGTATGTTATATTGTGCAATGTGGTGCTCAGTTAATGTTTGGTTCATTTGTTGTGGTGTTTAGTTAACTGCTTGGTTCAATTCTGTAATGCGATGTTCAATTGATGTGGCTGCATTCTGTTATTGTATACCATGTGAGGAATAAATCGAATTTGGTTGCACTTAATACATGAGAAACATATACAAGTGCTATATTTCCTAGTTCTTAATCATGCTTGGTTAGGATAAATGGGTTTTCCATGTGGCTTCAATTAATCTGATGAATCTGCAATGTGCTTATTTTTCGTCAACATATTTTAATGATAGCATGCGAACCCATACTTAACCTGATCACTAACTACCTTATATGTGTTGCAGGGAAACAATGGGAAGCACTGAGGTTTACAAGATGGTACTAACTATTATACCTTGCCTTTTTTATTCCTTTGCCCCGTTTCCAATATAGAGATGATATTTATGCACATCCTTGTTTTCAGGGTTCACTGATGATTACCTCTCAAACCACCTCTGTGGTCAGGAGGCGAGGAAAATTTTCATACAACACCCACTGTTCAATATTGAAGGGTTCCTAAAGAGGTCAAAGGATGGACGGTCAATCATCCACAGGCACTGGCCTAAAGTTGCAAAGACCTTCAACATGAATGAAGGCTCAATATTCGCCTTCCGCTTCTGCAGTTTTCCAGATGAGATGCATCTCTCTATGTACCATCTATGATGCTAATTTTGAAAGGTTGTAGATGTTGCATGTGAAACTTTCTGCCGGTGCAGTTGTGTAATGGGATAGCTGAGTGTTGTAGCTATATCATGTTGTACTCCGATGTATTTCAATTATGAAATCCTGCTTCCTTAATATGGAAATGGAATATATTTCGTGCTTAATATGAATGTCAATTAGATTAGTAAATGGATTATTAATAATAGGGCAATTAGCTTGCTAATTGGGTTTTGCTATTGCAAACGGTTAATGAGAAAACACCGTGGGTGATGACCTCAGGCAACGCACATAGTTTCTAGGAATAAACCTGTTGGATCGATGAACAATCACACACGACATTCTCTTCAAAACTGTTTGCGTTACGCCACCTTGCACAAACGTTTTCCTTGTAGTGACTGTGTGGGATGTATATATGAACGGAAACGTTTAGTGGTGACTGACTGTGTGGGATGTACTTACGACCGGAAATGATTTCGCCTGTATAATTATATTTTTTAGCACTAGTGTGCGTATTTCTATATTTGAGTGCTCGCCAGTCGCACACGACCTCATTTTGCCGAGCGTGTGTGCCAGGAGGGCATATCCCCAACGGTTTCTGGGTCATGTGGGAAGGACCCCCCCCTATCGCCCACACTCACTTGGCGACGGTTCCGAATGCCATCGGGAAAGGGGTTAAAAACCGTTTGTTTTGGACCGACGCGTACCTGTGTTGGGCATTCCAGGCTTGGTGTCAATAGCAGCAGCATACTCTTTCTTGAGTACTTTCTTCTTGGAGGTCACCTCCTCCTCAATGATCCTCATCCCTCAGATTCAGATGTTCTCTTCTTCTTTGTCCTGGTGGCTGCCTTGGGCAAGTTGCTGGGAGTGCTTCTGCTCCCCTCATCATAAGTACTTGAGCGACTAGTGCCCTCATTGAGGTTAACATGCTCTTCATATTTGTTCTAGCTATCACTTCCCTATGACCTGAAACTGGCCCTATGAATAGTTGGGTATAGATAGAGCGGATGAGCATCACAAAGTGTAGCTTATTTTGCAAAAAAATTGAGACAACAACTTAATTTTAGTTTTCTACGGAAAGCATTTCGGAGCTACCGATTTGACAAACTCGGTGACACCGAAGCACTAACAGAGTCTAAACACATAGTTTCGGTCAGACCAAAATGCAGTTCGGTGACTCCGAGATGCTAGGGTTTCACAGAGAAAGTGATTTTGGTTGCACCGATCAGTGCACTTCGGTCAGACCGAGTTGTACTTATGCAATGGCCAGGGCCAATCGTTGTGACCGAGATCCTCAGATCGGTCGGTCCGAGATGGGTTCGGCGGAAACCTAACCCTATGTTATTGCATCAAATCTATTCTATGCAATTCTTTTGGTGGATAGATCAATCTCATACATGGGAAGAACATAGGCATTGTGCTTTGTGCAAGAATCGGAGTTATGCAAAGCACAAAGGGGTCAAATCCGTACCCTAACTTGGCGACGGACTTGCTACAGTGGCAACGGCACTGAGGATCCCATTGACGGCGGCGGAGAACAGCGGCAAGGGGTCACTGGCGACAATGGCAATGATCCGAAGACCAAGGGAGCGGCAGTGCAGGGAGGCGCAGTCGAATGTTTGCAGGAGTTTCCAAAAATTCAACCCACGGTATATATATACCCAGTCGCTATCGGTGTGACCGAGTGGAACGACTCGGCGACACCAAGATGCAAAACTGCTAGCAGTTTCTGCAACTCGGTGTGACCGAATTGTTCAAATCGGTTGCACCGAGATGAAAACCTAGATCAACTTAATTAGTTCGGTGAGACTGAGTAGGAGTGAGTTGGTCTGATCGAAATGCATTAAGAGGCTTTGGAAGTTAAGCCCTTGACGGATCGGTGTCTCCGAGTGCTCCTCACCCAGAGGGTCCGAATTCGACTTGTTCAAACTTTGTGATGTAGCATGAATAGAGTTTGAGATGAGAAAAGGCATAGATAGCTAGAGGGAGTACTTAGGCATTCTTGTCCATCCATTTGGCAAAAATAAAAAATAAACAATCAAAGCAACAAATGGATGTCCTCGAATGGAGAAAATTATGCAATAAACATGCTCACGCAATAAGATGGCAAATAAAACATGTGGAAAAGCATGCACAAACACTCTAGCATCGATCAAGCTAGCAATTGGTAGTGACTAGGTCATCTATATATGAGTATATTGACTGAGGAGTCAAATGAGAACATTTGATCGTAGGTCACACTCATCGTGTAAGCACAAGTGGGGTTACCACTTTTACATAAAGCATTGTTGTCTTCACACCATTAGAGTTGCTTTAGCTCAATTATTAGAGCAAAGCTCCCCCTAGATGTGATATCCCCCCTTAGAGGGATGAACTAACCTTGGGTTTTGTCAATGATGACTTCTTGTAGGTGTTGAGATGTGGATGCTCAATGTTGATGTAGATCATTTGGAGCAATCCATTGGAGTTAGTTGGACTTTCATTACCTACATGAGTTAGTTCCACAAGGAACACACAAGGATATCCATAGACATAGAGTGAAACACACATATGATAATGACCATAAAAGCATTAGGTTACCTTGTCCCTTGTCTTACCAACAAGAGGGTTTGTGACTCCATGAACTATTGCAAGATATGGAAGTTGATTACACTTGTCCTTGCCAAAATATGAGTGAAGTATGTTGGCGGAGTCACCCTCAAGAACTCTCTAGTTATTCTTCTTTGGGATCCACATCAACTTGATGGGAATCCTTGGAGTCATAGTCAAACTATATAAAGTAGAACTTGATGTAGTCTCGGGAACCCACTTGACCATGGACTTAGGAGCTTCTTCAAATGAATCAATCTCTTCTTGAAGCTTGTCCCTGCCTTTTAGCTTGTGGTCTTGTGGTGGAAGATCATCTTGAGCTTGTGTTCCTTTGAAAGAAGTGGGGTCATACTTCTCTTGTTGAGGAACAAACTTTGCCTTGGGGTATTGATCTTCTTCCCACTCAACTCCATTGGCATTGAACTTTCGTTCAAAACCAACACCTTGATTCTTCCGGTGCCTTCCTTGCTTGTGTACAATTTCCTCAAATTGCTTACTTCCGGCAAGGCTCTTGTAAACACCTTTCTCTATAATTCCCTTCAATAAGCTATTTTCTTGTTGAAGTGTAACCTGGCTAAGAGAATCATTAGTGGAATCAAGAGAACTACTAGAAGCAACAATATTGGATTTAGCATGATTATTGTTACTACTAGAAGAATAATCTTTCTTGCTCTTGTTGCCAGATTTTACTTGTGGCATATAAGTAGAAAAGAGTAAACGCTTGGCAACGTAAGAAGAACTTTTGTTTCAAAGATCATCATTGATTGATTTTAAGAACCCATGCTCTTGCTCTAAATTTAGCTTCTCGAAGCGTAGCTTCTCATGAGTCTTTAAAAGCTCTTGATGATCCTCCAGAGTTGTGTCATGAGCTAACTTAAGAGTGTTTAGTTCTTTAGTTAGGCACTCGATCTCCTTCTTATCATTGTCATTTGTTTCATCTCGATCAGCATGATTAATAGCAAATTCATCATAGTTCTCATCACTAGTGTTGTCAACAAGTAAATCATCATCACCTAGCAAATCATCTTCATCACTATTGAAATCAACATACTCGGGGTGTGATATCTTAGGGCCTTTAGCCATGAAGCATCTTCTAATTCCTTCATTGGGTGAGTCAAATATGCCATAGGAGTTGGATGACACAAGTGCAAGACCGGCAACACCTTCATCTTGAGTATATTCGGAGTTGGAGTGATAACTTCTCTCGGAGTAGTTGTCGGAGTCAGAACCGAATACCCATTCACCAACGTGATCTTGATGCCTTCGTCTTGTGTAGCTCTTTGATGACTTGTTCTTCCTTTCCAAATCATTGCTTCTACGAGAGGGTCTTCGTTCATAACGATCATCTCTACCCCTTCTCTCTCTTGGTGGTGATTCATCTCTTTTACTTCTCCTTCCTGGTGAATCTTCTCTTTTCTTGTAGGGAGTCATACACTCATTGGAGTAGTGTCCTGGTCTTCTACAATTGTAGCAATTGCGATCACGACTAGAATCTCTTTTGTCATTGTAGGATCTTGACTTGGACTCCTCTCTTTGCTTCTATTATTGTAGATTTTTTTGAAGTTCTTCACCATTAAGCTCAATTGTTCATTGAAGACTTGTTTCCCATTTGATATTGTAGGAGCATCACATGAAGTTTTATAAGCACCACTTGACTTGTTGTGGAGCTCTTCCATATCCTTGAGTGACATCTCTTGAGTGGCAATTCTACCAATGACTTCCGTTGGCTTGAGATCTTCGTAGTTGGGCATCATTTGGATCAAGGTGCACACGGTATCATATTTTCCATCCAAGGCTCTTAGGATCTTCTTGATGATGAATTTTTCGATCATCTCTTCACTTCCTAAGCCGGCAATCTCATTTGTGATGAGAGCAATCCTAGGGTACATCTCAGCGACTCCTTCACCATCCTTCATTTTGAACTTGTCAATTAGACTTTGAAGCACATCCAATTTGGATTCCTTGATAGACTCGGTACCTTCGGGCATATCAACCAAAGTATCCCAAATTTCCTTTGCATTCTCAAGGCGGCTGATTTTGTTGAATTCTTCGGGGCACAATCTGTTGAAGAGAATATCACAAGCTTGAGCTGAAGGAAATATGCCCTAGAGGCAATAAAAAAGTTGTTATTTATATTTCCTTATATCATGATAAATGTTTATTATTCATGCTAGAATTGTATTAACCAGAAACTTAGTACATGTGTGAATACATAGACAAACAGAGTGTCACTAGTTTGCCTCTACTTGACTAGCTCGCTGAATCAATGATGGTTATGTTTCCTCACCATAGACATGAGTTGTCATTTGATTAACGGGATCACATCATTAGAGAATGATGTGATTGATTTGACCCATCCGTTATCTTAGCACGATGATCATTTAGTTTGTTGCTATTGCTTTCTCCATAACTATACATGTTCCTATGACTATGAGATCATGCAACTCCCGAATACCGGAGGAACACTTTTTGTGCTACCAAACGTCACAACGTAACTGGGTGATTATAAAGGTGCTCTACAGGTGTCTCTGATGGTGTTTGTTGAGTTGGCATGGATCAAGATTAGGATTTGCCACTCCGATTGTCGGAGAGGTATCTTTGGGCCCTCTCGGTAATGTACATCACTATAAGCCTTGCAAGCAATGTAGCTAATGAGTTAGTTACGGGATGTAGCATTACGGAACGAGTAAAGAGACTCGCCGGTAACGAGAATGAACTAGGTATTGAGATATCGATGATCGAATCTCGGGCAAGTAACATACCATGACAAAGGGAACAATATATATCGTTATGCGGTTTGACCGATAAAGATCTTCTAGAATATGTAGGAACCAATATGAGCATCCAGGTTTAGCTATTGGTTATTAACCGGAGACATGTCTTGGTCATGTCTACATAGTTCTCGAACCCGTAGGGTCCGCACGCTTAACATTTGGTGACGATCGGTATTATGAGTTTATGTGTTTTGATGTACCGAAGTTAGTTCGGAGTCCCGGATTTGATCACAGACATGACGAGGAGTCTCTATATGGTCGATACATAAAGATCGATATATTGGACGACTATGTTTGGACATCGGAAGGGTTCTGAGTGAAGTTCGGACATATACCGGAGTACCGAGGGGTTACCGGAACCCCCGGGGGAGTTTAATGGGCCTTATGGGCCTTAGTGGAAAGAGAGGAGGGGCTGTCAGGGAAGGCCGCGTGCCCCCTCCCCTCTGGTCTGAATTGGACTAGGAATGGGGGGCGCCCCCCTTTCCTTCTCCCTCTTTCCTCCTTCCTTCTCCTACTCCTACTACATGGAAAGGGGGGAAATCCTACTCCCGGTGGGAGTAGGACTCCCCATGGGGCGCGCCATAGGAGGGCCGGCCCTCCCCCTCCTCCACTCCTTTATATACAGGAGAGGGGCACCCCATAGACACACAAGTTGATCATTGATCTTTAGACGTACGACTACATCAACCGCGTTGTCATAACACTTCCTCTTACGGTCTACGAGGGTACGTAGACGATACTCTCCCCTCTCGTTGCTATGCATCACCATGATCTTGCGTGAGCATAGGATTTTTTTTGAAATTACCGCATTCCCCAACAGTGGTATTAGAGCCAGGTTTATGCGTAGATGTTATATGCACGAGTAGAACACAAAGGAGTTGTGGCCGTGGCTATATACATATTGCTTGCCGTCACTAGTTGATTCTTGATTCAACGGCATTATTGGATGAAGTGGCCCAGACCGACATTACGTGTACGCTTACGCGAGACTGGTTCTACTGACGTGCTTCGCACACAGGTGGCTAGTGGGTGTATGTTTCTCCAACTTTAGTTGAATCGGATTCAATGAACAGGGTTCTTTCTGAAGATCAAAAATCAATCACTATACCGCGTTGTGGTTTTGATGCATAGGTAAGAACGGTTCTTGCTCAGCCCGTAGCAGCCACGTAAAACTTGCAACAACAAAGTAGAGGACGGCTAACTTGTTTTTGCAGGGCATGTTGTGATGTGATATGGTCAAGACATGATTCTAAATTTTATTGTATGAGATGATCATGTTTTGTAACACAGTTATCGGCAACTGGCAGGAGCCATATGGTTGTCGCTTTATTGTATGAAATGAAATCGCCATGTAATTGTTTTACTTTATCACTAAGCGGTAGCTATAGTCATAGAAGCAATAGTTGGCGAGACAACAACGATGCTTTGATGGAGATCAAGGTGTCAAGCCGGTGACGATGGTGATCATGACGGTGCTTTGGAGATGGAGATCAAGGCACAAGATGATGGCCATATCATATCACTTATATTGATTGCATGTGATGTTTATCCTTTATGCATCTTATTTTGCTTAGTTCGGCGGTAGCATTATAAGATGATATCTCACTAAATTTCAAGGTATAAGTGTTCTCCCTGAGTATGCACCATTGCTACAGTTCATCGTGCCGAGACACCACGTGATGATCGTGTGTGATAAGCTCTACGTTCACATACAACAGGTGCAAGCCATTTTTGCACACGCAGAATACTCGGGTTAAACTTGACGAGCCTAGCATATGCAGATATGGCCTTGGAACACTGGAGACCAAAAGGTCGAGCGTGAATCATATAGTAGATATGATCAACATAGTGATGTTTACCATTCAAAACTACTCCATCTCACGTGATGATCAGACATGGTTTAGTTGATATGGATCACATGATCACTTAGATGATTAGAGGGATGTCTATCTAAGTGGGAGTTCTTAAGTAATTTGATTAATTGAACTTCAATTTATCATGAACTTAGTACTTGATAGTATTTTGCATGTCTATGTTGTTGTAGATCGATGGCCCATGTTGTTGTTCCGTTGAATTTTAATGCGTTCCTAGAGAAAGCTAAGTTGAAAGATCATGGCAGCAACTACATGGACTGGGTCCGTAACTTGAGGATTATCCTCATTGCTGCATAGAAGAATTGCGTCCTGGAGCACTGCTAGGTGCCAAACCCGCTGCAGGAGCAACGCCAGATGTTATGAACACCTGGCAGAGCAAAGCTGGCAACTACTCGATAGTTCAGTGTGCCATGCTTTACGGCTTAGAATCGGGACTTCAACGATGTTTTGAACGTCATGGAGCATATGAGCTGTTCCAGGAGTTGAAGTTAATATTTCAAGAAAATGCCCGAATTGAGAGATATGAAGTCTCCAATAAGTTATACAGCTGCAAGATGGATGAGAATAGTTCTGTCAGTGAACATATACTCAGAATGTCTGGGTACCACAACCACTTGACTCAACCGGGAGTTAATCTTCCTGATGATAGTGTCATTGACAGAGTTCTTCAATCACTTCCACCAAGCTACAAGAGCTTCGTGATGAACTATAATATGCAAGGGATGGATAATACGATTCATGAGCTCTTCGCGATGCTAAAGGCTACGGAGGTAGAAATCAAGAAGGAGCATCAAGTGTTGATGGTCAACAAGACCACCAGTTTCAAGAAAAAGGGTAAAGGGAAGAAGGGGAACTTCAAGAAGAACAGCAAGCCGGTTGCTGCTCAAGTGAAGAAACCCAAGTGTGGACCTAAGCCTGAGACTGAGTGCTTCTACTGCAAAGGAACTGGTCAATGGAAGCGGAACTACCCCAAGTATTTGGCGGAGAAGAAGGATGGCAAAGTGAAAGGTATATTTGATATACATGTTATTGATGTGTACCTTACTAATGCTCGCAGTAGTGCCTGGGTATTTGATACTGGTTCAGTTGCTAACATTTGCAACTCAAAACAGGGGCTATGGATTAAGCGAAGATTGGCTAAGGACGAGGTGATGATGCGTGTGGGAAATGGTTCCAAAGTCGATGTGATCGCCGTCGGCACGCTACCTCTACATCTACCTTCGGGATTAGTTTTAGACCTGAATAATTGTTATTTGGTGCCAGCGTTGAGCATGAACATTATATCTGGATCTTGTTTAATGCAGGAAGGTTATTCATTTAAATCAGAGAATAATGGTTGTTCTATTTATATGAGCAGTATCTTTTATGGTGATGCACCCTTTATGAGTGGTCTATTTTTACTAAATCTTGATAGTAGTGAAACACATGTTCATAGTATTGAAGCTGTAACATCCCAAATTTCCAATTTGGAATGTTATGCATTAGATCATCATTGCATATCATATTTTATTGCATTTTGGTTTGATCCTAGAAATTCTACGCAACTCAACGACCCACGGAGAGAGTTGGGGATTTCGTTATTTTTCATATTTGAGTTCTCTCAAATCTTGAAAAGAGGATCATTTGATTTTAATTATTTTCTCTTCATAAATTTCTTTTATGAAAATAAAGAGAGGGGATAAAATGACTTTCCCAAAACAAAGAAATATTGGATATTTAATATTAAAATCAAATAGGATTTTATTCGGAATTTTATTGCTATTTTTTTTTAAATTAAGAAAAATATGCGTTTTTCAAAATTGCATTTTAGGCCAAAATAAATGTTCACCTTGTCCGTTAGATTTTTAGAGGACGGGGAAAATTTATTTCAGGATTTCTTGGAGTTCGTTTAGTATTTCTTTTCTTTCTTTTTCTGCATGTCGGAATATTTAAAAAAAAAGGAAACCGACTCTGTGCCGTAACCGACCGGGACTCTGCCCGGCCAGCCTTTAAAGCCCGAGGAGCTGAGCCACGCAGCCCACCGCTCCGCCCCGCCAAACCCTAGCGCGCCGCCGCCTTGCCTCGCCGCCGTTGCCGCTGACGCGTCGCTGCCTCGCCTCGCCGCCGCCGGACCCCGCCGGACCCAAGGTAGACACCGCCGGGTTTTTTAGAAACCGACCAGTTTTTTAAATATAAACCCTAGTTTCGGTTTTTTATTTTAAATCGGTTTAGATCGGGTTTTTTCGGTTCGGTTAAATACCGGACATTCGTCTGTACGTTCGTTTTAACGAACGATTTTCTCCCGTGAGCCACAGACAGCGAACGTTCGTTCGTTAGCCTGTTCGTCAGTTTTTCTTTTTCTCGGATTTTTTGCTATTATTTTCGATCGCGATTTCTGATCCGATATTCATTTTAGTTTAACTTTTCGCTCGTTAGTCAGAATCAGGCGATTCAAGCGCCTAGATCTTCGTCTCGAAGCTCTCTTTCTGTTTGACCAACTTGAACAAGATGTTGAAACAGTAAAATTTGACTTTAGTTCAGATTAGTAATCGGATCTTGTTTCTTTCGCAGTTTGTGTTTCGTTTCTTCGTTCGATTTGATTCTTTTTGCAAACCAGATTTCTTAAGTTGAACTTTCTGGTTAGATTTTCTTATTTGAGTTTTACCCGTGCTTCTAGTTGAGTGCTTATTGTATGCTTGTTTGTTTGCGATAGAGTACCCGGAGTGCGAAGCGTGCTACTGCGAGTCTCTAGGTTTTGCGGATCATCAGCAAGGCAAGTAACACTTTGATCATACTTCTTTACTACCCAGTCTTATTGCATTAGATTCAATCCTCAAACACTTGCATGATTAGGATCTGATTAAATTGTGGGTTTTGGGAAGTAGATGAGGTAGTACCTATGCACCTGTTTTAATATCAAACCCTCGAGAGTTACCTCTACATTGCCTATATTTCTATGCTATGCTCGTAGATGTGGATTGGGTTTGAGAGTATTCATGACAGATGTGAGCTTGTTAACTAATGGTTCAACTTAAGGTGGCAACTTAAATACACATCTGGGTGGATTGCTTGTGGACACCTAGAGTACCCAGTGTTTTCCTAGGATATCTCGGAGGATCCATGTGATCATCTTACGGCCCGCCACCCAGGCTCAAAGGGATCATAAGATTATTCATGCTAGAAACTTCCGTGTGCAGCCACAAGCTATTATGGGCTCTAGCATAGTTGAGTAAGTTGTGTGAAGCTCTTGAAGAGGTAGACTAGCAGATGTAGTGGGTTGTAGGTGGTATAGTCTACCCAGAGTAGAGAGTTAATGCTACAGAAAGACTGTGTCTCGAATCTCCGACCATGGATGTATTTGAGTCTTGTGGGGAAAAGTGTGCAAACCTCTGCAGAGTGTATAAACTAATCATGGTTAGTCGTGTCCCTGGTTATGGACATCTTGAGTATCTGGTTCTTGGATTATCATGGTTGATCTCATCCCTCTTAATTTAAATTGATTGGGATTAATGATGATGTTTAATTGGGATTGAGTTGGAGGAACCTTCTCAATGTTTAACAACTACCATGATAGTTAAATAAAATGTATTCCTTTGTTGTAGGGAAATTTGGCTTTTTGCAAAAACATGTTAACCATACAACCTCCACCAGCCAAATATGCATGTAGTGATAGCATTTGTTTTGTTCATTGTTCTCTTGTGTTACCTTGCCAGCATATTCCATGTGCTGACCCGTTTGGGGTTGCAACGTTTATGTTGTAGACTTTTCAGATGACGATTAAGGAGCCATAGGTCATTGTCTTTCACTCAGTGATGTCGTTGGAGTTGATGGACTCGCTTTATCTTCCAAGCCTTTCGTTGTTATCGATTTAGATGGCCTTAAGCCATATTTATTATTTTTGTTCTCTTTTGAGACATTCGATGTAATAAGTGTGTGATTACTACTCTGTTATAAATCCTCAAGTACTGTGTGTGTCAGCATTACCGATCCACGGATGACACTGATGCACAGAGATCGGACTGTTTGAGGTCTGGTCGCTACAAGATGGTATCATAGCACACATTGACTGTAGGTCACGACCACTAAGCTAAAACCCTAGATCACTACTCTCTTCTCATTTCTAACTCTTCTCCCTTTTCTACTCTTTAGGACAGACATGAGGAACAAGTTTGCACAACCGGATGAAGACACACCCTTTGGACGACACTTAAAGGAAGTCACTAAATACCTGAACATTGGAATACCAAGCTTCACCGGGACCTACAATGCCACTTTACCATAAGAGGAGCACTGGATGATCCAAGTTCAAATTCCAGGAAGGACGTTCATGCCAGTCACTGAGCCCATAGAGTTTTCCTTTGATGCACCCACCTGGAGTCTAGGCAAGAGTATGGCAGCCCACATCACCATGGGACGCATTGGAGAAGTTCACCACAAGGATCTCAAGGATACTATCTACCAGATTTGTGGGTGCCAAGATGATCAATGGGAGATGATCAGCACCAGGAAGGATAGATCAATTGCCGCTTTCATCCAGGAGTTAAACCAGCACATTCATCGCCAGGAGAACCAGATGTGCGCAGGCATGATAGATCTGAAGAAGGCAATGACAAGGATCACGGAGCTTGAAGAGGAACTCAAGGCTACTCGAAAAGATTTTGAGGAGGAAATCGTCGTACTAGTGGAGAAGAATGATGATCTAACACGTTAGTTAGGAGTATTCATGGGAGACCCCGCGCCAGGAGGAGAAGATGACGATTCCACCTGCCCGGAGAACTACATCATCATCGACGACACCGACTCGGACCCCAACGATAGTGATGATGACTTTGTTGATGAAGCTGGAGCAGATATTATGGAGTCTTCTACCGATCAATTTTTTTAGTCGACCACCATAACAGTAGTAGTATTCCCCCATGTAAATAGTATAGTCCGAGCACTTTTATAACGATAGTTAGACCGATTGTATGCCCTTGTTTGAATTGATTGAAGTGATATGATTGTGTTTGTCTCATGTGCATATGGGTAGTGTTTTCCCCCTAGACTCCATTCTACTCTGTTTTCTCATCTTTTCTAAACCCATCAGATGCCTCTGAGACACGACAATGGATTTGCCTTCCCACCGGAGCTCACTCAGTTGATCCAGCAGCAGAATGCATTGATGCAGATACTAGTCCAGAATCAGAATCAGGGGAACAACAACAATAACAACAACCCACCACCACCTGTTGATCACTTAGCCCGTTTTCTAAGGCTGAATCCACCGGTGTTCTCCAGTAGCACCGAGCCGATAGTCACAGATGATTGGCTCTACAAGATTGGAAGGGAGTCGACCACTGCAGGATGCACAGATGCGGAAAGAGTGTGTTTTGCCTCACATCAGCTTGATGGACCCGCAGCAACATGGTGGGAGAATTACACTGTCACCTATCCCATCGACATTGTTACGTGGGACTAGTTTCAGCAGGCCTTTCGCACAGCCCATGTATCAACAGGAGCTATGTCCATGAAGAAGCGTGAGTTTCGCAACTTATGCCAAGGAGGACGCACTATTTGCCGGTATGTGGATGACTTTAGTAAGCTAGCACATTATGCCCCAGATGATGTTGCTACAGATGCAGCTAAACAAGATAAGTTTCTGGAAGGACTGAATGATGAGCTGAGCATGCAGTTGATGGTAGCAACTTTTAATGACTACCAACAGTTGGTAGATAGGGCTCTCATGATTGAAGGGAAGCAGCAGCAGATTGAAAACCGTAAGAGGAAGTATGGACATGGGAAGTATAATTTTGGAGCTCAGCAGAGACCCTGTTTTACCCCAAACTCGGGAGGAACCCTCAAACATAACCATGGAGGTCACAACCACAATGGAGGGGTTGCGCACAACCATAGTGGCCCCAGTAATGAAAATGGTAATGGAGGAAGCAATGGCCAGAACCGTACCAACCCCACAATGCCCGCCAAGAAGGATCTAAGTCACATTACTTGTTTCAAGTGCGAGGAGAATGGACATTATGCCAAAGAATGTTCTGAAGCAAACAATGGAAATGGCAATGGAAGCTCTGGGAAGAAGCCCAACCCTTTCAACAGGGGACAAGTAAAACACGTTAGCGTGGAGGAGATTGAAGCACAACCCGATGCAGTAATAGGTAAGTTTATGATTAAGTCATTTACTGCAATCGTTCTTTTTGATACTGGTGCATCGCATTCATGCATATCAAGGGGATTTGTGGATAAGTTTAGACTGACAACCAAAACCCTTAGGACACCCATGTTAGTAACCTTGCCAGGAGCAGAGTATATGGCTAGCCTTTGGTGTGATCGGTTACCATTAAGGATTGGTAACTATCTGTTTCCCTCAGACCTAATAGTATTGGAGTCATGAGGACGGGATCTGGTATTAGGCATGGATTGGTTATCGAAGTATGAATGGAACATTGACTGCGCCAGTAAGTCGATTTTGCTTACCACCCCAGAAGGAAGAAGGATCAAGTATGTATCCCGGCATGTGCCGAACAGGACTCAAGTAAATTCCTTATCAGGAGTTGTACAGGAGGAAGTACCAGTGGTGAAGGATTTCCCGGATGTATTTCCAGAGGAGTTGCCAGGCATGGCGCCGGATAGAGACATTGAGTTTTTGATTGAGCTTTTGACAGGCACAGGGCCAATCTCTAAGAGATCGTACAGGATGCCCGCAAAGGATTTAGAGGAAATTAAGAAGAAGATTAAGGAGTTACTGGATAAAGGTTATATTCGCCCAAGCTCGTCACCTTGGGGATCACCAGTACTTCTAGTGGAGAAGAAGGATGGATCGTTGAGGATGGTTGTTGATTATCGAGGATTGAATGAGGTGACGATCAAGAATAAGTACCCATTGCCGATGATCAATGGTTTGTTTGACCAGCTGCAAGGAGCTAAGGTGTTTTCCAAGATCGATCTGCGATCAGGGTACCACCAGTTGAATATTCAAGAGCAGGATATACCTAAGATAGCTTTTACCACAAGGTACGGGCTATATGAGTATACTGTTATGTCATTTGATCTAACTAACGCACCTGCGTATTTCATGAACATGATGAACAAGGTTTTTATGGAGTTTTTGGATAAGTTCGTCGTGGTGTTCATTGATGATATTCTGGTCTACTCAAAGAATGAAGAGGAACATAAGGAGCATTTGCGTTTGGTACTTGGGAAGCTCAGAGAACACCAGTTATATGCCAAGTTCAGCAAGTGTGAGTTTTGGTTGAAGGAAGTTGGATTCCTCGGACATGTTATATCCGGAGAAGGAATAGCAGTAGACCCTGTCAAGGTTGTCACCGTGACAAATTGGGAAGCCCCACGTCAGTTGGAGAGATCCGGAGTTTTCTTGGACTCGCAGGATACTACCGGAGGTTCATTGACAATTTCTCAAAGATTGCAAAGCCCATGACGGAGTTGTTGAAGAAGGACACTAAGTTCAAATGGACTGAGGAATGTGAGGCCAGTTTTCAGGAATTGAAGAAACGCTTGATTATAGCTCCAGTGTTGATTCTTCCAGATCAACGCAAGGATTACCAGGTGTATTGCGATGCTTCTCAACGAGGACTTGGAGCAGTGCTTATGCAGGAAGGAAGAGTTGTTTCATATGCCTCACGACAGCTCAAACCCCATGAGTTGAATTATCCTACCCATGATTTGGAGTTAGCAGCCATAGTGCATGCGTTGAAGACATGGAGACATTTTCTCATCAGAAACCATTGTGAGGTGTGCACGGATCACAAGAGTTTGAAGTATATCTTCACGCAGAAGGAGTTGAATCTCAGACAGAGGAAATGATTGGAGCTCATTAAGGATTATGATATGAAGTTGCATTATCATCCCGAAAACGCTAACATAGTAGCCGATGCGTTAAGCCGCAAGAGCCATGTCAATACACTCATGACCGGAGAGTTACCCAAGGAGTTAGCGGAGGATCTTCATGAGCTATGTTTGGAAATAGTTCCGAGGGGTTATGTAGCAGCATTGGAGATTCAGTCTACTTTGATGGATAATATCAGAGAAGCTCAGAAGACGGACAAGGAGATTGCTGAGATAAAAGAGAGGATGAGCAAAGGAAAAGCTAAAGGATTTCGTGAGGATGAGCACGATACCCTATGGTTTGAAGACCGCGTATATGTGCCAAATGATCCGGATATCGGGAAGTTGATTCTGCAAGAGGCCCACAATTCGTCGTATTCGATTCACCCAGGAAATACCAAGATGTATCTAGATTTGAAGGATAGTTTCTGGTGGACCGGGATGAAGAAGGATATTGCGGAATATGTAGCAGTTTGTGATGTATGTCAGAGAGTGAAGGCAGAACATCATAAGCCAGCGGGATTGTTACAGCCATTGCCGATACCCGAATGGAAGTGGGATAAACTAGGCATGGACTTTATCACGGGATTGCCCAGGACAAAAATAAAAACTGACGACCACGCTAACGAACGAACGTTCGCTGTCTGTGGCTAATGGGCAAAAACCATTCGTTAAAATGAACGTACGGACGAACGTCCGCTATTTAACCGAACCGAAAAAAACTGATCTAAATTGATTTAAAAAAACCAAAACTAGGGTTTATATAAAAAACCGGCCAGTTTCTAAAAAAACAGGCGGCGTCTACCTCGGGTCCGGTGGGGTCCGGCGGCGAGGCGAGGCGGCGGCGGCGCGGCGGTGACGGGGAGGCGGCGGGGCAAGGCGGCGGCGGCGGCGAGGCGAGGCGGTGGCGTGGCGGCGCGCTAGGGTTCGGCAGGGCGGAGCCGTGGGCTGCGGGGCTCGGCTCCTCGGGCTTTAAAGGCCGGCCGGGCGGAGTCCCGGTCAGTTACGGCCGAGAGTCGGTTTCCTTTAAAAAAAATATTCCGACGTGCAGAAAAAGAAAGAAATGAAGTACTAAATGGACTCCAAAAAATCCTGAAATCAATTTTCCCCGTCCTCTAAAAATCTAACGGACAAGGTGAACATTTATTTGGTCCTAAAATGCAATTTTGAAAAATGCATATTTTTCCTAATTCAAATAAAATAGCAATAAAACTCCGAATAAAATCCTATTTGATTTTAATATTAAATCTCCAATATTTCTTTATTTTGGGAAAGTCATTTTATCTCCTCTCTTTATTTTCATAAAAGAAATATATGAAGAGAAAATAATTAAAATCAAATGATCCTCTTTTCAAGATTTGAGAGAACTCAAATATGAAAAATAACGAAATCCCCAACTCTCTCCGTGGATCCTTGAGTTGCGTAGAATTTCTAGGATCAAACCAAAATGCAATAAAATATGATATGCAATGATGATCTAATGCATAACATTCCAAATTGGAAATTTGGGATGTTACAAAAGCCAAAAGATGCAGAGTTGATAATGATAGCGCAACTTATTTGTGGCACTGTCGTTTAGGTCATATTGGTGTAAAGCGCATGAAGAAACTCCATTCTGATGGATTTCTGGAATCACTTGATTATGAATCCCTTGGTATTTGCGAACCATGCCTCATGGGCAAGATGACTAAAACTCCATTCTCCGGAACAATGGAGCGAGCAACAGAGTTATTGGAAATCACACGTACTGATGTGTGTGGTCCAATGAACATTGAAGCTCGTGGCGAATATCGTTATTTTCTCACCTTCATAGATGATTTGAGCAGATATGGGTATATCTACTTGATGAAACGTAAGTCTAAAACATTTGAAAAGTTCAAAGAATTTCGGAGTAAAGTGGAAAATCATCGTAACAAGAAAATCAAGTTTCTACGATCTGATCGTGGAGGTGAGTATTTGAGTTATGAGTTTGGACTTCATTTGGAACAATGTGGAATAGTTTCGCAACTCACGCCACCTGGAACACCACAACGTAATGGTGTGTCCGAACGTCGTAACCGCACTTTATTAGATATGGTGCGATCTATGATATCTCTCACTGATTTACCGCTATCGTTTTGGGGTTATGATTTAGAGACGGCTGCATTCACGTTAAATAGGGTACCATATAAATCCGTCAAGATGACACCTTATGAACTGTGGTTTGGCAAGAAACCCAAGTTGTCGTTTCTTAAAGTTTGGGCTTCGATGCTTATATGAAAAACCTTCAACCTGGTAAGCTCAAACCCAAATCGGAGAAATGTGTGTTCATAGGATACCCAAAGGAGACTGTTGGGTACACCTTCTATCACAGATCCAAAGGCAAGATATTCATTGCTAAGAATGGATCCTTTCTAGAGAAGGAGTTTCTCTCGAAAGAAGTGAGTGGGAGGAAAGTAGAACTTGACGAGGTAATTGTACCTTCTCCCTTATTGGAAAGTAGTTCATCACTGAAATCAGTTCTAGTGATTCCTACACCAGTAAGTGAGGAAGCTAATGATGATGATCATGAAACTTCTGATCAAGTTACTACCGAACCTCGTAGGTCAACCAGAGTAAGATCCGCACCAGAGTGGTACGGTAATCCTGTTCTGGAATTCATGTTACTTAACCATGACAAACCTACGAACTACGAGGAAGCGATGATGAGCCCAGATTCCACAGAATGGCTTGAGGCCATGAAATCTGAGATGGGATCCATGTATGAGAACAAAGTATGGACTTTGGTTGACTTGCCGGAATATCGGTAGGCCGTAGAGAATAAGTGGATCTTCAAGAAGAAGACTGACGCTGACGGTAATGTTACTGTCTACAAAGCTCAACTTGTTGCAAAAGGTTTTTTACAAGTTCAAGGAGTTGACTACGATGAGACCTTCTCGCTCGTAGCGATGCTTAAGTCCGTCCGAATCATGTTAGCAATAGCCGCATTTTATGATTATGAAATTTGGCAAATGGATGTCAACACTGCATTCCTTAATGGATACCTTAAAGAAAAGTTGTATATGATCCAACCAAAAGGTTTTGTCGATCAAAAAGGTGCTAACAAAGTGTGCAATCTCCAGTGATCCATTTATGGACTGGTGCAAGCCTCTAGGAGTTGGAATATACGCTTTGATAGTGTGATCAAAGCATATGGTTTTGTACAGACTTTTGGAGAATCCAGTATTTACAAGAAAGTGAGTGGGAGCTCCATAGCATTTCTGATATTATATGTAGATGACATATTGTTGATCGGAAATGATACTGAATTTCTGAATAGCATAAAAGGATACTTGAATAAGAATTTTTCAATGAAATACCTCGATGAAGCTGCTTATATATTGGGCATCAAGATCTATAGAGATAGATCAAGACGCTTGATTGGACTTTCACAAAGCACATACCTTGATAAAGTTTTGAACAAGTTCAAAATGGATCAGTCAAAGAAAGGGTTCTTGCCTGTATTACAAGGTGTGAAGTTGAGTCAGACTCAATGCCCGACCACTGCAGAAGATAGAGAGAAAATGAAAGGTGTTCCCTATGCTTCAGCCATAGGCTCTATCATGTATGCAATGTTATGTACCAAACCTGATGTGTGCCTTGATATAAGTTTAGCAGGGAGGTACCAAAGTAATCCAGGAGTGGATCACTGGACAGCGGTCAAGAACATCCTGAAATACTTGAAAAGGACTAAGGATATGTTTCTCATATATGGAGGTGACAAAGAGCTCATCGTAAATGGTTACGTCGATGCAAGCTTTGACACTGATCCGGATGACTCTAAGTCACAAATCGGATACGTGTTTTTATTGAATGGTGGAGCTGTCAGTTGGTGCAGTTCCAAGCAGAGCGTCATGGCGGGGTCTATGTCTGAAGCAGAATACATAACTGCTTCAGAAGCATCAAATGAAGGAGTCTGGATGAAGGAGTTCATATCCGATCTAGGTGTCGTACCTAGTGCATCAGGTCCAATGAAAATCTTTTGTGGCAATACTGGTGCAATTTCCTTGGCAAAGGAATCCAGATTTCACAAGAGAACCAAGCACATCAAGAGACGCTTCAATTCCATCCACGGTCAAGTCAAGGAGGGAGACATAGAGATTTGCAAGATACATACGGATCTGAATGTTGCAGACCCATTGACTAAGCCTCTTTCACGAACAAAACATGATCAGCACCAAGACTCCATGGGTGTTAGAATTATTACAGTGTAATCTAGACTATTGACTCTAATGCAAGTGGGAGACTGAAGGAAATATGCCCTAGAGGCAATAATAAAGTTGTTATTTATATTTCCTTGTATCATGATAAATGTTTATTATTCATGCTAGAATTTTATTAACCGGAAACTTGGTACATGTGTGAATACATAGACAAACAGAGTGTCACTAGTTTGCCTCCACTTGACTAGCTCGTTGAATTAATGATGGTTATGTTTCCAAACCATGGACATGAGTTGTCATTTGATTAATGGGATCACATCATTAGAGAATGATGTGATTGACTTGACCCATCCGTTAGCTTATCATGATGATCGTTTAGTTTGTCGTTATTGCTTTCTCCATAACTATACATGTTCCTACGACTATGAGATCATGCAACTCCAGAATACCGGAGGAACACTTTGTGTGCTACCAAACGCACAACGTAACTGGGTGATTATAAAGGTGCTCTACAGGTGTCTTCGATGGTGTTTGTTGAGTTGGCATGGATCAAGATTAGGATTTGTCACTCCGATTGTCAGAGAGGTATCTCTGGGCCCTCTCGGTAATGTACATCACTATAAGCCTTGCAAGCAATGTAGCTAATGAGTTAGTTACGGGATGTAGCATTACGGAACGAGTAATGAGACTTGCCGGTAACGAGATTGAACTAGGTATTGAGATACCGACGATTGAATCTCGGGCAAGTAACATATCGATGACAAAGGGAACAATATATATCGTTATGCGGTTTGACCGATAAAGATCTTCGTAGAATATGTAGGAACCAATATGAGCATCCAGGTTCTGCTATTGGTTATTGACCAGAGAAATGTCTTGTTCATGTCTACATAGTTCTCGAACCCATCGGGTCCGCACGCTTAATGTTCGGTGACGATCGGTATTATGAGTTTATGTGTTTTGATGTAGAGAAGCTAGTTCAGAGTCTCGGATTTAATCACGAACATGACGAGGAGTCTCAAAATGGTCGAGGCATAAAGATTGATATATTGGACGACTATGTTTGGACATCGGAAGGGTTCCGAGTGAAGTTCGGGCATATACCGAAGTACTGGGGGTTAACACCCCGGGGAGTTTAACGGGCCTTATGGGCCTTAGTGGAAAGAGAGGAGGGGCTGCCAGGGCAGGCTGCGTGCCCCTCCCCCTCTGGTCCGAATTGGACTAGGAAGGGGGGTGCCCCCCTTTCCTTCTCCCTCTTTCCTCCTTCCTTCTCCTACTCCTACTACATGGAAAGGGGAAATCCTACTCCCGGTGGGAGTAGGACTCCCCATGGGGCGGGGCCATAGGAGGGCCGGCCTTCCCCCTCCTCCACTCCTTTATATACAGGGGAGGGGGCACCCCATAGACACACAAGTTGATCATTGAGCTTTAGTCGTGTGCGGTGCCCCCCTCCACCATAATCCACCTTGGTAATATCGTAGTGGTGCTTAGGTGAAGCCATGTTCCGGTAGCAACATCATCACCGTTATCACGCCATCGTGCTGATGAAGCTCTCCCTTGAAGCTCTACTGGATCGTGAGTTCGCGGGACGTCACTGAGCCGAACGTGTGCAGATCGCGGAGGTGCCGTATCTTCGGTACTAGATCGGTCGATCGTGAAGACGTATGACTACATCAACTGCGTTGTCATAATGCTTCCGCTTACGATCTACGAGGGTACGTAGACGATACTCTCCCCTCTCGTTGCTATGCATCACCATGATCCTGCATGCGCGTAGGAGATTTTTTGAAATTACTGTGTTCCCCAACATGAGCATTGTATTGCAACATCTTCAATTCTTCCGCGGATGCTTCATGATCCGGTTGTCTTCCATCCTTGAAGTATTCATCTTGCAATCCAATACACACAATAGCCCAAACGGTGGGGTTATGACCAAGAATATGCATTTTCATCTTATGCTTCCAACTAGCAAAATTAGTACCATCAAAGTAAGGACCTCTACGGTGGTAATTTCCCGCACTAGACGCCATACTCTCCTAGGTTGTGAAAGCAAGGCTATGATCACCAAAGCTATGGAAATCAAGGAAAAGGAGATCAAAGCTCTGATACCACTTGTAGGATCGAAAGTAGGTTTAAAGGGGGTGATTAGACTACTTGACCAAATAAAAATGTAACCTTTTCCCAATTTTAAGTGTTGGCGGATTTTAGCAACTTAGCACAAGTCAAGCAATCAACCTACACATGCAATTCTAAGAGTGTAGTAGCAGAAAGTAAAACATTGCATGTGAAGGTAAAGGGGGGGTTTGGAGAAGGCAAATGCAATGTAGACATGGAGATTTTTCGCGTGGTTCCGATAGGTGGTGCTATTGTACGTCCACATTGATGGAGACTTCAACCCACGAAGGGTAACAGTTGCCCGAGTCCACAGAGGGCTCCTGATACGTCTCCAACGTATCTATAATTTTTGATTGTTCCATGCTATAATATTATCAACCTTGGATGTTTTATATGTATTTATATGCTATTTTATATGATTTTGGGGACTAACCTATTAACCTAGAGCCCAGTGCCAGTTTCTATTTTTTCCTTGTTTTTGAGTATCACAGAAGGAGTTTATTTTCGGACCAGAAGAAGGCCAGGAAGTAAAAGAATTGGCCCAGAACAGTCTCGGGCTGCCCACGAGGGTGGGGGGCACACCCCCCCCCCTAGGCGCGCCTCCCTGCCTCGTGGACAGCCCGGTGACCCCCCCTGACTTGTTCCCGACTCCAACACCTATTATATAACCCAAAACTTCCAGAACGAAACCTAGATCGGGATTTCCACCGCCATAAGCCTCCGTAGCCACCGAAAACCAATCTAGACCCGTTCATGCACCCTGCTGGAGGGGGAAATCCCTCTTCGGTGGCCATCTTCATCATCCCGGTGCTCTCCATGACGAGGAGGGAGTAGTTCACCCTCGGGGCTGAGGGTATGTACTAGTAGCTATGTGTTTGATCTCTCTCTCTCTCTCGTGTTCTTGAGGTGGTACGATCTTGATGTATCGCGAGCTTTGCTATTATAGTTGGATCTTATGATGCTTTTCCCCCTCTACTCTCTTGTAATGGATTGAGTTTTCCCTTTGAAGTTATCTTATCGGATTGAGCCTTTAAGGATTTGAGAACACTTGATGTATGTCTTGCATGTTCTTATCTGTGGTGACAATGGGATATCACGTGATCTACTTGATGTATGTTTTCGTGATCAACTTGCGAGTTCCATGACCTCGTGAACTTATGCGTAGGGGTTGGCACACGTTTTCGTCTTGACTCTCTGGTAGAAACTTTGGGGCACTCTTTGAAGTTCTTTGTGTCGGTTGAATAGATGAATATGAGATTGTGTGATGCATATCGTATAATCATACCCACGGATACTTGATGTGACATTGGAGTATCTAGGTGACATTAGGGTTTTGGTTGATTTATGTCTTAAGGTGTTATTCTAGTATGAACTCTAGGATAGATTGAACGGGAAGAATAGCTTTGTGTTATTTTACAACGGACTCTTGAATAGATCGATCAGAAAGGATAACTTTGAGGTGGTTTCGTACCCTACAATAATCTCTTCGTTTGTTCTCCACTATTAGTGACTTTGGAGTGACTCTTTGTTGCTTGTTGAGGGATAGTTATATGATCCAATTATATTATTATTGTTGAGAGAACTTGCATTAGTGAAAGTATGAACCCTAGGCCTTGTTTCAACGCATTGCAATACCGTTTACGCTCACTTTTATCATTAGTTACCTTGCTGTTTTTATATTTTCAGATTACAAAAACATATATCTACCATCCATATTGCACTTGTATCACCATCTCTTCGCCGAACTAGTGCACCTATACAATTTACCATTGTATTGGGTGTGTTGGGGACACAAGAGACTCTTTGTTATTTGATTGCAGGGTTGCTTGAGAGAGACCATCTTCATCCTACGCCTCCCACGGATTGATAAACCTTAGGTCATCCGCTTGAGGGAAATTTGCTACTATCATACAAACCTCTGCACTTGGAGGCCCAACAACGTCTACAAGAAGAAGGTTGTGTAGTAGACATCAAGCTCTTTTCTGGCGCCGTTGCCGGGGAGGTTAGCGCTTGAAGGTATATCTTTAGATCTTGCAATAGAATCTTTTTGTTTCTTGTTTTATCACTAGTTTAGTCTATAAAAGAAAACTACAGAAAATGGAATTGAGGGTACCTCATATGCTTCATCTTTTTAATATCTTTCATGAAAATAAGGATTCCGATAATTGTAATGTTGTTAGTATGAACTCTTTGAATATCCATAGTACTAATGATGATTGCACTAGTCATGATGAAAATATCTATTATAAGCATGTCAATTTTTGTGGAGTGCATAGAGTTTGCAAGCACACACCAAATAGGAAAGATAGATTTTGCAAGAGGCATAAGTATTTGGAAACTAAATGGTCTCAAGAAAGACTAGATGATTGTGTTGAAAGATTCAATATTTATCGCCATCCTTGTGAACTCTGCAATGAACATGGTCATTTGAAGCTCCAATGCTATTTGTTTCATGATCAAATCTTGTCCAAAAATTGTGATAACTTGATTACCCTTGAGCATCATAAAGAGCTTAGTCTTGTTTCGGGGTATGAAGAAATGAAACGTATAACTGAGGGTATTCCAAAATTCAATCTTGATAGATTTCTTGATTTTGATCTAGAAGAAATTTTTATGTATTGTGCGGTGAATTGCATTGAAAATCCTTATATTGCCAATTACATAAAGACAAGAAAACAAATAGAAGATGAAGAGAATACTAATGAAAGGGAAGAGACTTCCCAATATTCTCCTATTATTTCTTATGATGAATCAGGTAACGAGGAGGAGCCTTCTATCCACACATGATGTGAATAAGAAAAAGAAAAGACGGAGAAGAAAAGGTAATAAGGTAATCCTCCCAAATGATGTTGCTCCTATTACTCGTTGTGATGATGATAATTGTTATATTATTGGTGCTATCCATACTATTAATGATGTGAGTGATTATGCTTATGATATGAAAAGGCCCAAGCTTGGGGATGCTATGTTTTATGAGAATGACATGTTTGAGAATGTATTTTCTGCAATTAATGTTTGTCCCAAGCTTGGGGATGCTATGTTTGATGAAGATGATATTTTTAGTCTCCCGAGTTTTGATGAGCAAATTTATTATGATGATAGCATGCCTCCTATGTATGATGGTTATATTGATGAAAGTGGGTTTGGAAGAGTGTCAACTTTAGGAAGTAATGATCCCACTATTTTTGAGGATGTTGAATCTTATTTTGACAATTATGAAAGTGGATTTGGAGAGGTCATGACTTTATTTAGTAATGATTCCACTATCTTGGAAGAGGTTTCAATCGATTATGATGAGAACAAAGTTGTTACTTATGATAATTATTGTGATGATACATATGCTATAAAAATTAGTGATGATTATATTAAAACTTGTCATGATTATGATTACCCTTTTTCTTAACATTACACTTTTAATGTGGGAACAATTTATAGTATTCGAGTCTCTTATGATACTCCCACTATTCCGAATGAGAAGAATTTTGCTTGTGTGGAGAGTAATAAAATCTCTATGATTGTAGATCATGAAAAGAAGATTTATGTGATGGTTATATTGTTTAATTCATTCATGACGCTACTGAAAATTATTATGAGGGAGGAATATATGCTTGTAGGAGTTGCAATAGTATCAAGTTTCCTCTCTATGTGTTGAAAATCTTGAAGATTTGCTTATTCTGCCTTCCTATGCTAGTTGATTATTGTTCCCATAAGTTGTTTGCTCACAAAATCCCTATGCATAGGAAGTGGGTTAGACTTAAATTTTATAGTCATATTCTTCATGATTCTCTCTTTATGTTTCAATTCTTATCTTTTATGTGAGCATCATTGAAATCATCATGCCTAGCTAGGGGCGTTAAACGATAGCGCTTGTTGGGAGGCAACCCAATTTTATTTTTTGTTCCTCGCTTTTTTATTATGTTTAGTAATAAATAATTCATCTAGCCTCTGTTTAGATGTGGTTTTATGTTTTAATTAGTGTTTGTGCCAAGTAGAACATTTGGGAAGACTTGGGTGAAGTCTTTGCTATCTTGCTGTAAAAAACAGAAACTTTAGTGCTCACGAGATTAGCTGCCATTTTTTACTGGAGAGTGCAATTAAGTTGATTCTTTTTGGAGATGACTAATAGACAAATTCCTCAGGTCCACTAATTTATATTAAAAATATTGGGGTTCCAGAAGTATACGTTTGATACAGATTACTACAGACTGTTCTGTTTTTGACAGATTCTGTTTTCATTATGTTGTTTGCTTATTCTGATGAATCTATGAGTGGTATCGGAGGGTATGAACCATAGAGAAGTTGGAATACAGTAGATATTACACCAATATGAATTTAGAATGATTTCAAAACAGTACCTAAGTGGTGATTTATTTTCTTATACTAATGGAGCTTACGAGTTTTCTGTTAAGTTTTGTGTTGTGAAATTTTCAAGTTTTGGGTAAATATTCGATGGACTATAGAATAAGGAGTGGAAAGAGCCTAGTATGGGTGATGCCCAAGGCACCCCAAGGTAATATTCAAGGACAACCAAGAGCCTAATCTTGGGGATGCCCCTGAAGGCATCCCCTCTTTCGTCTTCGTTCATCGGTAACTTTACTTGGAGCTATATTTTTATTCACCACATGATATGTGTTTTGCTTGGAGCGTCATTTTATTTTATTTTGTTTTGCTTGCTGTTTGAATAAATTACCAAGATCTGAAATTCTTAAATTTTAGAGAATCTTCATATAGTTACATAATTATTCGACTACCCATTGATCTTCACTTATATCTTTCGGAGTAGTTTGTCATTTGCTCTAGTGCTTCACTTATATCCTTTTAGAGCACGGCGGTAGTTTTATTTTGAAGAAATAGATGAACTCTCATGCTTAACTTATATTATTTTGAGAGTCTTTTAGAACAGCATGGTAATTTTCTTTGGTTATGAAACTAGTCCTAATATGATAGGCATCCAAGATGGGTATAATAAAATTTTCATATAAAGTGCATTGAATACTATGAGAAGTTTGATACTTGATGATTGTTTTGAGATATGAATATGGTGATATTAGATTCATGCTAGTCGAGTAGTTGTGGATTTGAGAGATACTTGTGTTAAAGTTTGTGATTCCTGTAGCATGCACGTATGGTGAACCGTTATGTGATGAAGTCGGAGCACGAATTATTTTTTGATTGTCTTCCTTATGAGTGGCGGTCGGGGACGAGCGATGGTATTTTCCTACCAATCTATCCCCCTAGGAGCATGCGCGTAGTACTTTGTTTCGATAACTAATAGATTTTTGCAATAAGTATGTGAGTTCTTTATGACTAATGTTGAGTCCATGGATTATACACACTCTCACCCTTCCACCATTACCGCGCAACTTTCGCTGGTACCATAAACCCACCATTTCCCTTCCTCAAAACAGCCACCATACCTACCTATTATGGCATTTCCATACCCATTCCGAGATATATTGCCATGCAACTTTCCACCGTTCCGTTTATTATGACACGCTCCAGCATTGTCATATTGCTTTGCATGATCATGTAGTTGACATCGTATTTGTGGCAAAGCCACCATTCATAATTCTTTCATACCTGTCACTCTTGATTCATTGCACATCCCGGTACACCGCTGGAGGCATTCATATAGAGTCATATTTTGTTCTAAGTATCGAGTTGTAATTCTTGAGTTGTAAGTAAATAAAAGTGTGATGATCATCATTATTAGAGCATTGTCCAAGTGAGGAAAGCATGATGGAGACTATGATTCCCCCACAAGTCGGGATGAGACTCCAGACGAAAAATTAGAAAAAAGAGAAAGAGGCCAAAAAAAGAGAAGGCCCAAAAAAACAAAAAAACAAAAAAATGAGAGAAAAAGAGAGAAGGGGCAATGCTACTATCCTTTTACCACACTTGTGCTTCAAAGTAGCACCCTGATCTTCATGATAGAGAGTCTCCTATGTTGTCACTTTCATATACTAGCGAGAATCTTTCATTATAGAACTTGGCTTTTATATTCCAATGATAGGCTTCCTCAAAATGCCCTAGGTCTTCATGAGCAAGCGAGTTGGATGCACACCCACTTAGTTTCTTTTTGAGCTTTCGTACACTTATAGCTCTAGTGCATCTGTTGCATGGCAATCCCTACTCACTCACATTAATATCTATTGATGGGCATCTCCATAGCCCGTTGATACTCCTAGTTGACGTGAGACTATCTTCTCCTTTTTGTCTTCTCCATAACCACCATTCTATTCCACCTATAGTGCTATGTCCATGGCTCACGCTCATGTATTGCGTGAAGATTGATGAAGTTTGAGAACATAAAAAGTATGAAACAATTGCTTGGCATTTCATCGGGGTTGTGCATGATTTAAATATTATGTGTGATGGAAGATAGAGCATAGCTAGACTATATGATTTTGTAGGGATAGCTTTCTTTGGCCATGTTTTTTTGAGAAGACATGATTACTTTGTTAGTATGCTTGAAGTATTATTATATTTATGTCAATATTAAACTTTTGTCTTTAATCTTATGGACCTGAATATTATTGCCACAATAGAGAGAATTACATGGATAAATATTTTAGGTAGCATTCCACATCAAAAATTCCATTTTTATCATTTACCTACTCGAGGACGAGCAGGAATTAAGCTTGGGGATGCCTGATACGTCTCCAACGTATCTATAATTTTTGATTGTTCCATGCTATTATATTATCAACCTTGGATGTTTTATATGCATTTATATGCTATTTTATATGATTTTTGAGACTAACCTATTAACCTAGAGCCCTGTGCCAGTTTTTGTTTTTTCCTTGTTTTTGAGTATCGCAGAAAAGGAAAACCAAACGGAGTCCAATTGACCTGAAACTTGATGGAGCTTATTTTTGGACCAGAAGAAGGCCGGGAAGTAAAAGAATTGGGCCAGAAGAGTCTCGAGTTGCCCACGA